>NC_041714.1:16362276-16662276 GCF_900700375.1 Denticeps clupeoides
TTCTTCGTCTGTGGACCGCTTCATATGTGTGATGTAGCTGGAGCTCTCTGATCATCTGCGGCGTGGGCGAACGCGTCCTCAACTTGTGATTCCTTCTGAAGAGGGTTTTGTAGTAGAGGGGTTTCACCATGGATGGAATATTTTTTAGTTTAATTTTTTTTGGAAAGACTGTTATTGTGAGTGGGAATTTACTGGGTTTTAGTAGGTGGGGTGCACATCCAACCATGTGCATCTTTGGGATGTTGGGGGGAAATGTCTCACTAGCTCGAAGGCTCTTGTCAAGCATCCCGCCGTTAAGACGCAAAGGCAAACGCTGTGGGTTTCCATGGCAACCAACATGGGTCTACAGGGTGGAAAAACAATGTTGGCTGAGTGTGGCGTTAAAATGGAGCATGGACATGATGTGTGATTGAGTGTGAGAAAAGGAAGGAGGGAGGGCGTTCCCTGTCTTACGTTTGATGGATGACTCCCACAGACTGCTTCTTCGTGCCCTTTTATCACTTAAACACAATTATTTCCTGATTTTGCAGTTCACCCGGTGTGTGAACCTGGGGTCTCATAAAGTGGCATATGGGGTCTTTTGCATATAGTCTTCCTTCAGACCTTCACTTATTTCTGAAATGTCAGTTAGCTTTTTTAAGATGATGAAGCACTTATGTCTTCTTCCTGTAAGTCGCTTTGGATAAAAGTGTCTGCAAAATAAATAAAAAATAAAGTAAACTTATGAGACTGAATTAGCGAAAGGTGGGTGGTTATTGTGCTGTCATCTTCATAATGTTTCAATAGAGATGGGTGGAAACATCCTTGCTGTTCTTCTTTTTGTATGGCCTGCCAAATCAGAGCTGGAAATCTATTAGTGCTCTAGACCACCAACGACCTCCTCCTCCCCCCAGGCTCATTAAGACCATGATGTGATGCAAACACCACCACCAGCTAGGGTTTGTAGGGGTGAGGGAGGCTGAGGTCAGGGGGTCATCTGGTGGCGTGAACGTGGATCATCTAACTGGAGAGGTCCGGACAGCCTTCTGTCAAGTGTCCCATGGTCCTTCCTGCAGTATGTGTGTGTGTGTGTGTGTGTGTGTCTGTGTGTGTCTGTGTGTGTGTGTGTTTTTTGTAGAGGTGGAAGACCTGCAGATCAAGCTCCCCTTCCCGCCCTTCCCAAATCAGAACAGACGCTAATGGAATGAAAATATTTTGAGACGTAAGGTCTCAGAGGCTTTCCAAAGCCCTTGCTGGGTTCCTGGCCAAACTCTGAAAGTTCAGTCTGTGGCCCTCAGCGTGATGTAACATTCCAGCCATTCCAGCAGCTGAAGCTCAGGTGGTCATATGACCAGATGGGTCCCGCTGTAATCACATTTTTTTCACTGCGCTAATGGTTTAATGCGCAAAAACAACAACCATTACAGCATTCCGCTGCATAGACTGGGCAGCTCTGCACTGATTTACTGTGCTGAGTAGAACAGGATGGGCATGCTGCACTTTCGTTTGGCTGCTGAAGTGCTGATTAATTAAGTGCTGACTTTTCTCTCCTCGGTTCAGCTACCAAATTGGGCGAGTCCATCAGATGGAAACAGATTTTAAATGCGCTGAGAATGTGGCTTGATAATATTGTTGACAGATGCAGATTGACAGAACCGCCTATCATAGGTAAGTCTAGATTTTATATAATGGACCTGCACGCACCTTTTATTCAAGCCTTGTCATGGCTTGGATTGACCGTGGAGTGACCATATTTGGATTTGGACCATTTTTTATATTATCAGAATATGTATGCTTCAGAGTAATAAAAATTTGACACAGTGTCAAAAATGTTGAAATGTAGTCACTTTCAGGTCTTTTCTAAAAGACCTTTTATGAAGGGTTTCTGCAGGGTCCTTCTGTAGAACCAAAAAAAACAAAACAAACAATGTTCTTGCAGTTCTGCAGCCCTAAATACTAGACAAGTGTTGAACTTGAGGGATCCCTTCTCTCCATATTTGTTTAGCTGAGCCTGATGTAACTCTGATGTCCACAGGAGTTGAGCGCAGTCAGAATGTCGGCCTTCTTCACACAGCTTTTCAAAACCAGAGTCCCGCAGAACTCGCCACAGATTAATCCGTCTGGGCCAAACAATCCAATAACCGGACTTAATTTTATCGGGACCGCCGCAAAACAGATTTTGTAAAATTGGCAACCGTTTCAGAACATCTGGTCAATCCTCTTGGTGCCTGTGAGGATGGGCGACAGTAATATGTGCGTGTGTGTGTGTATACAAAAAAATAGAAATGTGTGAACAGCATCACAAAAATTCCTTGCTCACGTTCCTCGACCTCACTCTTTCTCACTCATCCCATCAGTCCACCTCACTGATGAATTATTTAGAGGAATAAGGGAGCAACAAAAAGTGCCGTAATTGAATATTCATGTGGGACAGTATTTGAACAGCTACTTGGAGCCAAGTTTTGTGTGTATGTGTGTCTGTGATTTTGCTTATTCTGTCTATTTTGTTCATAGTGCCAGACGATCTGACCCCAGAGGAGAAGCAAGAGCTGGAGAACATTCGGCGTCGAAAGCAGGAGCTACTGGAGGACATACAGGTACACGCATACATGTCTACCGACACACACACATTCTGTGATAAGAGGATTGGTCTTGTCTGTCCTTTCCATTCCGTTGTTTTCTGGTTCAAAGGCATCCAGTACTGGAAAAATAATGTTCTGGAATGTTGGGAACGATGGGAACCCTCTGTTTACATTGTTGGGTTTTAGGACTGCTGATGCTCCTCCTTCTCCCATCACTTTTTGTTCTTTGAGATAGAACTACTTCTGCCTTTATTGAAGGGTGGCTGTGTGCAGACGACAGCACCCTGCACGGGAGGGCGGTTCTGATGGTGTAACCTCATTTTTACCACACAGACTCATTGGGCATAAATCATGCTTCAGTATGTGTGTCATTGCGTGTGTGTCCAACCCACCAAACGCCAACATACTGCACTTGTTTGTGTGTGATATAATGTGCATTTGTGTTCATCTGTCGTGTGTGTGTGTGAACTGTGTGTGATTAATCCCGCACTGTATTTTGATGGAAATGTTCTGCATGGTTTTTTTTTCTGTCCCATCTGACTTGCCAGATGCTCATTAAATTACCCTAATTAATGTCTGCGACCTCGTGGCAGAGCCAGTCTTTCCGATGCCAATTGAAGCTCTTCGAATGCCTGAGGTCACTGGATCAACGGGCGGAGCATGCATGTATGCGCGCATGTCGGGGTTACAGACAGTGGTGGAGGATACTGTATGAGGGGGCGGGGATGCAAACAGTGAAAGTGAAGTGATTGTCATTGTGATACACAGCAAGCACAGCACACGGTGACACAACGAAATGTGTCCTCTGCTTTTATCCCATCACCCTTGGTGAGCAGTGGGCAGCCATGACAGGCGCCCGGGGAGCAGTGTGTGGGGACGTACCTTGCTCAGTGGCACCTTAGTGGTTCAGGATTTGAAGCAGTTACAGGTCAGCCTTACCCACTTTGCCACCACTGCCCCTTACAGTGTAGAACAGACACTCTATGGGGAGGGAAAGTTGTTTTATGTGAATGTGAGGTCATTGCGGGTTCTTTGCCACAGATGGCGATAAAGCCAGTCCAGAAAATGAAATTAGGCTGTTTGTGTTATGCAATGGGAATGTGCTACATTGATCCTCAATGCCTTAGGCTGGACTCCCTCTGCCGCCTGATTACTTAATCAATCGCCGCATTCCAGCCCAACTACTGCGTCTGTCTCTATCCCTTCACCACCCACACCCCCACAATACCCTTATTACCCAATAGATCTGCCCCGCCGCTCTCTTTCACCGCATCCAGATGAAAGGGAGCCAGCAGCTCAGAGAAACATTCAAAAAACATTCATGCATTTAGACATTTCATATAGAGAGATAGATAGACCTACCATGTAACAACAAACAGTAAAAACAAAGAGATAGGATATGTATGAATACAACACTGATTAAGAATGCATATATATGAATATAAACAATAACTGCTTAAAAATATACAAATATATTCACCGTCATTGAAATTTAATTTTGAATGTAGTGTGGTAGCATGAATACAAATTCATAAATCAGAGGTTACTTGTCAGGCCATATTTGTCAATCCAATTCATAACTGATCATTGTACCCATGCAGCATTAATTCAGTGCAGATTTATAGTCCTTGTCCCAATTCAATTAACATTATACAGAGTAATGCAAATGATTAATATCATTGGGTTAATGGACGTCTAGCCCTGTTTTGTTTCCTCATGGCCACTTTAACCTTGAAAGCCCCCCTTTTACATCAGCAGCACTTTCTTCATGTTATTAATCAAAGCTCATTTTATTTTAGTCAGTCACATGGAGGCTCATGACATGATGAACTGATGAGGAATTTGCTGCCGGAGCCAAGAGGCTTTTTGTGTGTTGGCCCACTGTATGCGTGCTAACATGTCTGGCTGTTAGCCTGTGTAGCATGCTCAGCACATGATGACTAGCCCATAAGCACGTACGTTGGCCAAATGCGGGTTAAATAGCCCTGACCGACTCCTGGAGTGGAGGTTGCAGTCAACTGGGGACAGATAGTCCAGTTTAAATCCGGTTTAAACGTCACACATGTTGTAAAGCTCCTGAGTCTCATTGTTTTAGTATTTCAAGCATTTCCTTGTTCTTGCATGAAATATTTGTATATATCTAGACTTATATTTGTCATATTTATAATTCTAGCATCCACTCAGATCAACAGTGATCAGAGATGGATAATGTTTTACTAATGGAGACTCAAGATGCTTCTGTACAGGGTTTTTGTGTGTTGCATGATGGGTTTTTGTGTGTGTGTGTGTGTGTGTGTGTGTGAGTGCAAGTTGCTAAGCTGCGCTCTTTCAGCTCGGGAGGATTCTAATGAAGACTAATGGTCCTCAGTATTTGCCTGTGGCCCCCGGCACAAGCTCGGCATCACTTAGCAACGTGCGGAGGACGGAAACCAGCCACAGTCCATTGTGCGCCTGGACCTCACCTGAGCTCTGTTCAGAGTTGGGCACGGCTCCGCAGGATGTGACCTTACTGGCTGTCACCTGGATTTACAGGACCAAAATCAGTTTATGATCCACACATGGCCATCAAACACATATACACACATACACACACACACACACACACAGATATTTGCAATCTGTTTCATGAACACACACATCATATTTTTTGCACTAATTTTTCTTTTCTTTAAAAGATGTAAATGCGACAGATTTGCTTCTGGTTATTGTGGATGTAAGTGTGAACATATTCAGGATTTATAGCACATTACATTAGATTAGGTCCTCATTTTAGGAGCACAGGTCAGGTAAACAGATCCTGTTATTTCGTGATTAAAGGTCAGACACTTAATCTGGCGCAGAGCTGCAGGGAGTTGATTTTTTGGATGGAAATGCTCAGTGTGGTCCCTGAGATGAAGGAATGTGGTTAAAAAAAGGGAGGAATGGCAAAGAAGTGGCAATTGTTTTTTTTTTTTTGTATATTTGAATTGGGGCAGTGGCTGGCCTAGCGTTGCCAGTACGAGGCCCGAACTGCCAAGATGCCACTGTGAAAAAGCACCGTCCCCGTCGGGCGCCTTTCATGGCTGCCCACTGCTCACTATGGGTTAAAAAGGTCACATTTTGTGTCACCGTGTACTGTGCTGTGTTTCACAGTGACAATCAATAACTTTCACTGATGAACCTGAATTCAGTGTGTGTGTGTGTGTGTGTGCGTGTGTGTGTGTGGGTGGGTGTTCTATATACTGCTGTGACTTCAACTCTCAGGGGAAGCTCAAAAAAAAGGAAGATCCTGCTCAAAGCTATGGCTCGTTGAACAGATTTGAAAGGGGCTTCTGAGATTAACACACACACACACACACACACACCGGCCCTTGTACTGTGTTACAGAGTCAGACAGTGCTTAGAGGGTCTGTCCTCTCAGGCGATTATCTCTCATCTGCACAGAGATCCCCTTCTCTCAATATTTCATTGTAAATCTCTCTCATTTCCTCCCTCTCCCTCTCTCTCTGTTGTGTGCATTCTGGGAGTCGGGCTGAGAGTGTTTTACTAAATGACATATTTGTTCAGGTTGCCCTGCTTTACAACCCTCTCATATTCTGGAAATGTGACCATACAAAGTCTCCTAGGTCTGGATGTACTCTCCAGGACCCTTATCCAGAGCACCTAACAATCAGTAGTTACAGGGACAGTCCCCCCTGGAGACACTCAGGGTTAAGCGTCTTGCTCAGGGACACAATGGTTGTATGTGGGGATTGAACCTGTGACTTTGTGGTTTTCTGGTTCAGAGGTGAGTGCGTTATTTGGAATCATTATCTAAGCCAGAAGATTTGGATTCTTTAAAAAATTGGAGACCTTAGTCATTGCTGCCATCTGACTATACGACTGAAGAACTTGATTGTGCACAAAGATCAGTTACACTGCATCCCACAAATGTCGATTATGGACCATCTGTTCTTGGCCCAGAGCATTGTACAGTGGTCTCGTCTCGTCCTGTTAAAGTGTGCAGTCCTCTACCACCTTTTTTTTTTTTTTTTTTTTGTCAGTAGGATGTGACGCTTCCTCGTTTGTTTGTTTCGTGTCCTAGGCTGATGAATAGTTTCTTACTTTTGTCCTGATGGATATTAGCACTGGATGAGAGGTTTGTGTTTGCAACGTTTTTATTAACACTCTGCAAGGTTGAGAGATAGTGTTACTCAGCATGGCAAATGTGTCAATGTGGAAAATGCAGAAAAATCAAAGGATTGGCCAATGGTTGTTTTTCCTGGACTGTGTGACCTATGGCTGTCTTACTTGCTTTCACTTTGTGCGGTTTGGTCTTTGTTTTTATAATGTTTCTATAATGTGACTGTTTTATAATAAAACACACACACCATACAGAAGTGGTGCACACGAATGTGAGACCATACCTATTTGTGGCTCTGTATGAATGTAATAGGTATACGAGTGGGGGTTGGTTCGGGTCAGGCCGGGTCAGGTGGTTAAGTGGCTGTCGTTTTAACCTCAAGCCGTTTTTTTAAGTGATTGTGTCTTGTGTGAGTGTCTCTCTGTGTGTGTGTGTGTGTGTGTGTGTGTGTGAGAGAGAGAGAGAGAGAGAGAGAGAGCATACTTATGCCTTTAGTTTTTCTTGAAACAGGAGTGGTATTGATTGGATACCCTTGGGAACGTTGGAGTGCTAATGTCCTGAGTTATGGACCAACACTTACTGCTGACACGCATACACACATACGCATTCAAACACACACACACTCCACTCATAAAATTCAGCTTCTTAATATCATTAACTGTGTGTGTGTTTAAATGTGCTGATGGGGCTAACGCTGCTCTATATCATTCTCTGTTTTTTTCTACAGCGGCTGAAGGATGAGATAGCAGAGGTGACTAATGAGATTGAGAACTTGGGCTCCACTGAAGAAAGGTATGGGTGTGAGCGAGTGATGACCACAAATCTGCACTGATTTGTACACAGTGCAGGAGGGGGAAGGGCATTAGATGGATGCACCTTCCCCTTCTTTGTCTTTTGTGCTCTATTAGCTGTGTGTGTGTGTGTGTGTGGTCACCATTCCTCTTGCTGTTTCTGACCTGTAAATTCAGACAGTGTCTCACTGTCCCGAATACACCCCCACACATCCACCCGCTTATTCGCTCTAGACACACTTAACATTAATGCTTAATGAGAGAAATGTGGACATATACAATCTCCCATCATACAGCATTAATAATGCAATACAGATCTGAATTATGGGGGTCTTTTCTTTTTTTTTTTTTTGGGGGGGGGGGGTAAAGGTGGATTCCTTTACTCTTTTCTCCTCCTCCTTTATTTCTCTGTGTAATTCTCACATCCTTCTTTTATCATATGGCCTTCATTCTTTTATTTTTCCGTACTGCTCCTCCCTGCTTGGGTGTGCCCTCCACCCTGATACCTCTGATGTCAGCCCGTGAAAAAGCTCTGTAGTCCCATCTAATCTCTGTAAAATGACTCTTATTTTCCATGATGCACTCTTATCAGCCAGACTGACTCATCAGCAGTATGTATTATCCATGAGTGAGCGCAATCCCACAGGGGGCTGGGGGCGGTTAGAATAACATTTATTCTTTACGCCGCCATCCCTAAGTGGCTCCCGTGGGCTGAGGGCTCTTGGCGATGCTGCTTTACGTCCTCAAACCAAATCCTGAATTCGAGGCCGTCAGCCGGGCCGCTTTTGTGTTACCGAACAGGCGTCCATTTCAGATGTCTCCAGCATGCATCTTTGTTGTACAAAGGAACACCTGAAGTGGCAGCACAGATCAGAGAGGAACCCGTTTAGAGAAAAAAATCATCTTTCTCTCTTAATGAGTTATGATGCTAGAAGGGAGTGTGTGTGTTCTACTCTCTGAAACATACCCATACGCAACTGTCAGAAATAGCTTGCATTGTGTCTAATGTATATGTCTAATATGTAAATACAGTATGTAATTATATTTTTAGAAAGAAGGGTGTGTGTGTGCATATGTCATTTCAAAAAATTTGGTGCCACATATGTTCCTTCGGTGGTGAATTGTGGGATTTATTTGTTGTGCCTGTGTTTTCTTACAGGAAAAATATGCAGCGAAATAAGCAGGTGGCCATGGGCCGCAAGAAATTCAACATGGACCCGAAGAAGGTTGGAGTTCCACTGTAGTTGCTGTTACTCTGTGTGTATTTGTGTGTGTGTGTGTGTGTGTGTGTGTATGTGTGTGTGTGTTTGAACATATTCCTGTCTCCCCAGGGGATCCAGTTTCTGATAGAGAACGACCTTCTGAAGAACACGTGTGAGGACATCGCTCAGTTCCTGTACAAGGGCGAGGGGCTCAACAAGACAGCCATCGGTGATTACCTGGGGGAGAGGTGAGAATGACCAAATGTGTCACCAGTCACTTTCTGAATTTAGCCAGAAACGTGCCACAGGGGACACAGTACAGACAGGTCAGTGGTGACATCAGTGTTGTCACTGTTCCGACCTGGCCTCACATTGCCATGACAGTATCAGGGTGACTGTCACACACGTCCTGGCACTCCAGTAGCCTCATGAGTCACATCAAAGGCCTGCTAATAATAACACACAAACGGCCCAGTCCTTACCTGTGATCTCTTCTTCTCCACATTTAAAATATGCAGACACTGTTAGCAGGTTATGTGTATACTTGTGCATCTATTAAATACTGTGATTTTGCATAATTTCTATCAAAATCTTCAGCTCAAACCAAATTGTCAACATTTAAGACTTATAATATTACAGTTTAAGGATGTTCAGATACACTTCATAGTTGTAATTTGTGTAATTTACTGATGTCACATCCGGTCTATAAAATGTCAATTAAATTATTCCACAGCGGCAGTTCCAAAGTGAAATTTTGTATGAGTTATTACTGTATGTATGCGTGTTCAGGTACCACAGGCCCTCTTAGCTCCTTGTGCCCCCTCACATGTTCACACTTCTGCCTCACCCCACAGCACAGCCTGGGGCGACTGTCTACCCCACCCCCTTAGCTGTCTGGACACATGACCATTCCTCTCTCTCTCCCTCCCCAGAGCTGTTCACATTTTACTGTTCACATTCACATCCTTCAGTGGAACTTAAAGCACGTGCGTCTTTAAAGCGTGGGGGTGGGGGAGTTCCCGGTAAATGGATGATTGCTGAAGTGGGTTAATGTGGTCCACGCCCATTGATATTATCGACATGCCCTATTTTCGCTCCATGCTCTTTGAGAACAGCCGCAGTCTTGCAGACAGTGCAGGCGACACACACGCACAAGCGTCCGCACACACATAAAGACAATCTGCGCTGTTCTTTGGCGCCGTAGAGGCATCATGGAGAAACTATGGAGTGTTGATTTGCACAGGAAACCATAACCTCTCTGAATATAATCAACGTGTAGATTAAGGTGGTGCGACATTACTTGACATTACCACAATGGTTCATGAATTCATGTTGTGTCTGAGTAAAACACTCTTTTTTTTCTTGCCATGAGAAAGACCCCTTGTACAAGCTGTGTAAAAGCTACCCCACAGTGTGAAAATATGAGCGCCCCATGTACATAGGTGTCTCTTTCAAAAGTCATGTGACACAAGTGTGTAAAATCCAGTGCTGAGCAAACGTTTCAGGCCCAAAAAAGCTGCATTTTCTTTAATGTAACAGAACCCTGTGAAACATTGATTTTAGATTTTTCTTATTTTCATGAAACAATGATGTGTCTTGATAAGTCATCCTGTTGTTCTCTGAGCAGCAATATATAATATAATCATTCAGAGTTGGGAGAGACCTACCCCCCAGTTTTTCAAGCACATCTCTAGTTATCAACATGAACATTGTTGTCACTTTCACTTTTTAATTGATATTATTTGTGTTTTACACTGTTACTGTCGGGAAAATGAAAAAAACTTCCGCCGCAAACTACTGTAATTCATCTTCAGATCTTCATCTTCAAATATGTTCATATTTGGCTCTTTCAGGGATGAATTCAACATTCAGGTTCTGCATGCCTTTGTGGAGCTGCATGAATTCACAGATCTCAACCTGGTGCAGGCCCTCAGGTAAAATAAAACTCCATCCCGACCTCAACTCATCCAGACAGCACTGTAGTTTGCTGATTGAGTTTCTATTAGGTCTGAACCGACAATCAATATGAAGCAATAATGCCAATCCATTATCTGAGCTCAATAAATGACTGTTCTGTTGTCCCAGGTGTGCTAATAGATAATACCAGCAATTATGACTAGGGTTGTGTGTGTTTTACGGTCTGTTGCTGTGGTTACGATGTAGGCAGTTCCTGTGGAGTTTCCGGTTACCAGGGGAAGCCCAGAAGATCGACCGCATGATGGAGGCGTTCGCCCAGCGTTACTGCCAGTGCAACCCTGGAGTATTCCAGAGTACAGGTGTGTGTGTGCAAAGATATATGCATATAAACACAGACATTCATTCTGCAGTATTCTCTGTTACGCTCCCCAAAACACAAACACACACTGTCCCTCTCTATCTCTTTCAATCAATTGTCTCGTAGCCGTCTCCCGTTCAACATGTATATGTAACCCGTAAGAAGTAAGTACACGTCTAGGTTCAGTTCTGAAGTAAGTGTATGCCATTGTCACCAATATAATGCAAATATAAGAGCAAATAATTCAGATTTATTCCAAATTAATAATTACTCACAGTACAAAAGAATTATAGAACAGAGTAATAGATTGTCTCCTTCGTGTGTGCCTCTCGTTCACCTACCACCACAGATGAATGAGAGAGTCCATGTTAGAAACTAAACAGCATGGGCATACAACATCAAGTGGCAAGCTTATAGTGGTGCTTAAGAATGAAATAAAATGCAACGGAGAAAATTTTAATGAAATGATTAACTAAATTAGTTCCACGTTCACATAATGGGTTACACATAATTCATTCTGCCATTTGTGTGCGCCCAGCGTCTGTGATCAGAGCAGTGTGTGTGTGTGTTTGGATGGGGGTCCGTATCAGATCTGCAGTTGCCCCTGATACCCACAGTGCATTTAGTGCCTCTAGGCAAACAGATGGGTCAGTGGGTCTCTGCACACCCCCACATACATGCGTGTGCAAGCTCATTAATGTCCTCTGCTGTTAAATGTGCATATTTGGATGATTGCACCGGTTACTTGGGTCCATGTGAGTGCCATGTGTCTCTGCAGATACCTGCTATGTTCTGTCCTTTGCCATCATCATGCTGAACACCAGTCTGCACAACCCCAATGTGAAGGACAAGCCAAGTGCAGAGCGCTTTATCTCCATGAACAGAGGGATCAATGACGGGGGAGACCTGCCAGAGGAACTGCTCAGAGTGAGTCTCTCTCTCTCTCTCTCTCTCTCTCTCTCTCTCACAGACACACAGTCAGCAGCAACTTGGTGTCTGTTTCCAAAAAAAAAGGCAGATTCAGACAAGCACAGAGAAAACAACAAAGAAGGTGGATTAACTTGAATGTGTAACATGGGGGCAGTGGTATCATAGCGGGGCAGTGGTGACCTAGCGGGTAAGGAAGCAGACCCATAATCAGAAGGTTGTTGGTTCGAATCCCGAACGGTCAAGGTGCCACTGAGGTGCCACTGAGCAAAGGACCGTCCCCACACACTGCTCTCTGAGAGCCTGTCATGGCTGCCCACTGCTCACCAAGGGTGATGGGTTAAAAGCAGAGGACACAGTGTGCTGTGCTGCAGTGTGTCACAATAAGAATCACTTCTCTTTCACTTTTTCACTTTCTTGCTGTTAAAAGGATTCCATGCAGTCAAGAACCTGCACATTTCTGTATTAGAATTTCTCTTATAAATATAAACGACAGTGTTTCAATATTTTTCAGTTTGTAGTAATATATTATTTAGCCGCAAAGTTTACTGATTTTGTACTAGGCATTTTTTGGTGTGTGTTTAGTACACTGAGGGTTTGGGCGCAAACAATTTCAAAATTGCTGTCAAAGATGCAGGGAATCTATGAATCTTCTGTGATAAACCACATAAACTTACATATGCAATGCATTGCACTGTGTGATTTCTGTCTGATGCACCTTTCCTTGCAGAACCTGTATGAGAGCATCAAGAACGAACCTTTCAAGATCCCAGAGGATGATGGCAATGACCTCACACACACCTTCTTCAACCCAGACCGAGAGGGCTGGCTGCTTAAATTAGGTGAGAAAGTGTGTGTGAATTTTGACATCTCTGAGAGGTGTGTAATCGTGTGAAGAATTTCTCATAATTAGGGATGTTTCATGCTGCACTAGTCAGAACATCCACTCATCTCCCTCTGGTGGGAAAATGTTTTCTTGATCTTTCCTCTGTTAAAAATGTTTTGTTCAAGATAAAATGTCATTTTATCAGCTAACTGTGGATTTAAAGCGTAACAGGTTTTTCTTCTGACTGGTACTATGACTCCCCCTAGTGGTTAAACTGATATTCGTTCTATAAATAATGCCTGTTTTCAGTTTTTTTTTAAATCATTTTATATTTAATTTTTCTTTCCTTTTTTGTCCCTTCCTTTATTTGTTTGTTTGTTTTGGTTCCCATGTTCTCTTTCTTCAGGAGGTATGTACACCAGCTCTTCTCCTTTAAGCTCCGTCTCCAGATGCTCTTACCCGCTCTGCCCTGCTTTCCTTTTGGGTTTTAATTTTTTCTCCCCACTTTATTTTGCCATTTAACTATCCTTTCATTTTGGTGAAGAATGGAATGGGTTTCTGTTCCTTGGATATTTACCCGCTTTATGTATTTTATTTTTTGTTATTTACCTTTATTTTAAGGTGATTGTGTGGTGCTTAATTTTTTTGTCTTTTGTGTGTCAGACATGGCTACGCTGTAATATGGAAGCAGAAGAGTGTGTGTGTTTGTGTGTGTATGTCAGAGAGGTTGTATTACTTAAAATCTCAGCATAAAAGTAAGTAATTAAAAAAAACATTTATATAACACATTTCAAAGGCACTGTGTGGCCACCCCTAAAAAGATGCAGCTAGATTAGCAGTAGGTTAAGTATCAGAACGATAATATTATCAATAATGCTAATTCAAGGTACTCAAAGTATAGTGAATTCTAGTTCACATAAACCCCCGGTATAATGAAATGCTGCAATATGGTGTATATTATAGGACAGTTGTCTATAGCAGTTACAAACGCTCTCATCTAGAGAGAATAATAGAGGGCCAGTGTATACAATGTGTGTGCGCAGTTTGAGATTTAGGCAATGTGTGTGTCTGTGTGTGTTTATAATCGGGCTTTGCTGATGATACAGCTTCTCTGCTTCGTATCATCAAAGTGTACTAATGATGCAGCAACTTCAAAAATTCCCCCTGCAGCTGCAGGAGCAATTTACACTTTTTCTATGTGTGTGTGTGCGTGTGCGTGTGATGTATTGTGTAGCTGTTTATCTTGAAGGCATTATAAGGCATGTGAGTCTCCGTCTGTCCACAGTAATCCCCTCCAAAGAGAGCAAACTGGTCCCAAATGCATGCAAGTGGACTGTAATCCGCCCTGCTGAGTAACGAAGGCTGTAGGTCGCTCAGCGGCCTATCTGGGGATTCTGAACAGGCTGGGGAAATCTTCGGGTGTGAACCGGGATAGGGGTGGGGTGGCGCCTTAAATGGCGCACGGCGTCTCCGTCTGGGCTGCCATCATGTGCTGCTGTGTGTCTGACCGTCCCTCACAACTCTCAACCTCTCGTCCCGCAAAACATCTCACAGCTTTCAGCTCCTCATCGCTGCTCCCACTGTTGTCACTTTGCTTGCCCTGCTGATCTCTGCCTCTGTTCCACAGGTGGCCGGGTCAAGACGTGGAAGAGGAGGTGGTTCATCCTCACCGACAACTGCTTGTATTACTTTGAGTACACGACTGTGAGTAATAATGTTTGTGATAAAATTGCACCCTTTTTCACTGGAGAGCCGCTTTGTAAATCTTGCTGTTGTCTTGAGACTATAATCATAAGGAATTATTTGTATATTTTAATTGAATTACAGACCTAATATTGATATATAATTTGTATTATTTTGCAAAACATAATGGAACTACATGATTGTGCTGTTTAATTAGGTCATTTGTGCATTTGCATGTATGTACTGATGCATATATTCATAGATTTGAATGTGGGTAGAGAACCTTTCCCTCTCAAGTAGTTAGAATAAAGCTCAATAAACGGTGTAAAGGGCCGCAGTGGAGACTTTTAGAAAACCCAGTCACTCTGTAGGTGCTTCACACAGTTGGCCACTGAATTGTTTTTTGCTAAATAAATCTGTAAATGTGAATAAAAATTTGAAAAAAAAAAAGTGAAAGTATTCGTATTTGTCTGCTTGTGTAAAGGATAAAGAACCCAGAGGCATCATTCCGCTGGAGAACCTGAGCATCAGGGAAGTAGACGACTCCAAGAAGCCGGTAGGCGCCGCTCTACACAGTCTACACAGTTCTACACTCCGACCGAGAGTGTGTGCTTAACCGATGTTGTGTGTTCCATCAGAACTGCTTTGAGCTCTTCATCCCGGACAATAAAGATCAGGTGATCAAGGCCTGCAAGACGGAGGCTGACGGCCGGGTGGTGGAGGGCAACCACACCTTCTACCGGATCTCCGCCCCCACCACCGAGGAGAAAGAGGAGTGGATTAGCAGCATCAAGTGAGTTTCACCTTCACTTACTGTACACCATGCTGCACACGCACATCCTCGTATTTTTGATCTAGAGAGAGAAAATCTGTGCTCGTCCCATGGTTGTGTCGGGGGTGATGGTGCGTGCTGGTCAGAAATGAATGAAGTTCTTGTAGTCTGCTGCCGATTTGACGATCATGATTGGAAATTGAAAATAATGACTGACTGCATTTGATTCAAACAGAAACACATGAAAAACATGAGTCTAGCACAGTATGGGCAAATTTTTACCAACCAATGAAAGAAGAGCAGCCAGTCAGGCACGCTTTACAAACAATGCAGATAAATCAATGCAGACAGACCAGATAAATCATCAGGGCGAATATAAAGCTAATAAAAGTGAAAGGGGGCATATAACACACAACATATGTGTCAGTCACGATTACAGGCTCCTCTCATTTTAAACATTTGTCAGAAATTAAGACACTGAAATGAACAGGGCTGAGTGGGTATTTAGTTCCCCCACTCCAGAATACACTTCCTGTTTCTCTGTTTGATTTTTTTTACTTCTTATACATCACCATTAAGCCCATGTCATTGTTTTGTTTTTTTTCTTCAAACTGTAATGGACTGATCAGTCTTCTGTCCTCTTGCAGGGCTGCCATCAGCAGGGACCCCTTCTACGAGATGCTGGCTGCACGAAAGAAGAAGGCGTCATCCATGAAGAGGCCGTAGGAGTGCTGTCCGCACCCCTTCATGAACCGATGGAGTTCTGGCTAGTGAGAATGGAAAGGGGGTGCTGGACTCAGGGTTGCTCCCTTTGTAAGACTCTGAGGGCATGCTGGGAAATTGCTCTCACTGTCCATGATTGCCCATCAGCGCCCTCTTCTGGACATTCCTGCTGTCTGCCTCTGACCATGATGGTCATGGTCAAACACACACACACACACACACACACACACACACACACACCAGATTCTGGATTCCCATGCTGAGACTTATCAGGTATTGATTCTTCACAAATATATTTAGATATTTACTTTAGATCTCAAAGATTCAAAACACACACAGACACCCATCTCAACTCAGCAGGTCTGACTGAATGTGAGATTTTTCTAAAAAAAGGACCTCTTTACACTTCAGTAGTGTGCTTTAATGTACAGACGATGGAAGTGTTTCTATTTTTGCAGTCTCTCATCTCAGAAACATTGTCATGTAGGACAGGGCCATGCTTTTAGTAATGATCTCCAAACTGCTCATATGTGATTGGATGCTGTACAGGGAGTGGATGCTGTAGTCGGGGGGTGTGGGGTTTATGCAAGGAGGCTTTTTGTAAATTTGTACAAAAAACATTTCTGCCAAATATGTTTTTTTTGTGTGTGTATGTGTCATATTCAGATCTTCTCTGCTTTTTGGGTCCATTGCTTGGTTGTGCCAGCCAGCTTTCTCCACAGCTTTCACACCTGGTAAGGAAGAGACGCTCATGAAGACTCTTCAGTCGAATGCCAACAGACATGCCTTCAATTTATACCAAATTCTGCTTCCACTGGGAGACGTCGTACTTCGTCCGCATGGGTTGCTGATATTGTTCTTCTCAGATGTGGCACACAATCAGTGGACATCAGTGCTTTTTCGTTTAAATTTCTCGTTTATTTAAATGTTTTGTTATTATTATTAATTTATCAAGGATGTGTAAATAATGGCGTGTACAGGTTGTCCTTTTATTTTATTAGTGTTATTTTAATGGTTTATGCATTTGAAGTTAACATCACACTCTTATAAGGGGAGAGGGGGGGTCGTTTTGGTGCCCAATAATATTAAAGCATATCATATGGTACAGTACTAACTTAACAACCGCCTAGAGCCGTATGCTTGTGCCGAATAGAAAATGAGTTGAACTGTAAAACCAAAACGCACCCGAGCCTGAGAACGTCAGGGAGATGTGGTGTAGAGCACTATCTCATTACTCTGCTCCTGTTAGGAATAAGACATTGGATGTCCAGAGAACAGTCAGTTTAAATCAATGAACCTTGAATCCAGAGTTTTTTCTGTTTGTCCTCCTCCCTTTTCTTAGCCTTTGTTTTTCACCCAAAAAATTAAATCCAATTAAATATTTGACTCTAAATTTCATTTTTTTGCTTTTACAGCCATAGTAATTAGATTAAAGGAGATTAAACCTGGACACATAGCAGTAGTATGACAGACATTATATATATATTTATATGTGTGTGTGTGTGTGTGTGTATTTATATATATATATATGTGTGTGTGTGTGTGTGTGTGTATATATATATATACCGGTGTCCTGGTATGTGCTCTGGCTGCAGCAACTCCTTGAGTAACAGGACTAGGTTAAGGATAGTGAGTGAGTGCGTGAGCTTTATAATGAAATGTATTAAATTAGTTAAAATAAAATCTCCCCAAATTGGAGTACTTTAGCACCTTGGATATTGAAGAAATGGCTGATTAAGTACAGTAAGACATGATATTTACTTCCTTACAGCCTACTGCTGCTGAAATGTAGGCTCAGTCGAGTCCTGGCTCACCTGAACCACTGCGCCGAACCTGATTGGTGTTGTGCAGTCCTCACGTCCACCAGGTGGCAGACCTGAGCCACCTTCTGATCATCCTGATACCAGGACAATTTCAGGGTTCAGCTGCCTTTCACAGGCTTGTGCTCTGAATTTAAATTACAGCTGATTCAAATACAATTCTTTGTATGCTATGTAATATGTAGAAAATATTACAATCAAGATCACAGTTCCTGATGATCTATATTTATATAAGTGTTTATATCTAGGGATCTAAAGACCAATAAAATAGTCCCATATGTTAATGGGTTCACATGCCACCATTGCTAAACATAAAAAGGATGAAGATGCATCTGTGGAGAGCTGAGGGCCTTCTGCACTGATGATGTCGTCCACCAGAACGGAACCAGTCACTGGCGCCCTCTATACAGTCATGCATAGCGGGGGGAGGGTGTGTGTGTGCTGCTATGACAGCTGTCACCACCACCATCGACAATATATATACGTGCATTCATAATGTGATCCAAGCTTCCTTTCTTAGATTAGAAAATGCTGCATCTGCAATTGAAAGGACTAATCAACCGATAATTGTTAAAATGCACGAGTTGTACGGCAATGTATAAAGTGATGTGAACTCTTCTGTTGATTATTGTCACTGGGCAGTTAACTGGTTTTCTCAGATGGCCATGTGCATGTTGGTGCACGTCCTGAGGCACATCTATATGGGAAAACATGACCGGGCTACTCATCAGTCTCGACGGAATCGTGCAGAAGGAACGAAGGTGACCTTGAAGCCCTTATATATATTTATACATATTTCTAACTTTACTGTGTTTCGGGTTCATTGTGTGTACATGAAGACGACTACATGTTCCTATTGTGCACTACAGAGATCTTTTCTCGTAAAAGGGCCACACCCTGTATTGAATTGAACTGTTTACTTCATGGCTGAGGACAGAATTGGGAGAAAATCCAGAATTGTGTAGGCTGCGTTTGTCATATCCGGTTTTCGAATCTCTCGTACAAAGGATCCAACTTACAAATTTGGATTAGTGTAGTGTTTATTTCAGACTAAATGGATTGATCACGGCACATATCATGTTTTCTAATTTAAATGTTGACTCAGTTTATACGGTGTCATAAATATAACTGTCGCTCAATCAACATTTGTTAACATCAGCAAGTACTAATGATTAACAGGGGTGTGTGAGTGTTTCATTATTCTCGGGCACTGAGCTTTCATGAATTCATTTCCCCTTCTGCCGTCCATGACTCAGTACACAAACCTCACAGTTCACTTCCTGACGGTTTGGATGTCCGGTGACTGTACGGATGTGTTTTGTGCAACCCATGCCTCTTCAACCCATTCAACATTTAAATCACTTCTATAAGATGGAAAAGAGAAAGGAAATGATTACTTAATGGTCCATTAAAATTGTTTGTCATGTTCTGTAAAAATGTCAATGTGCAAAGGTTCCGCTGTAATCATCACATTCACAACCAATGGCGCTTCCATGTATGTTACTGAATACAGACAAGCCTTCAATAATCTACATTAACATGGAACTTATCAGACACCCTTATCCAGAGCAGCTTACAATCAGTAGTTACAGGGACAGTCCCCCTGGAGACACTCCAGGTAGAAAGTGGGGTTTGAACCAGTGAATTTGTGGTCTTCTGGTTCTGGTTCCTATCTACTAGGCTACTACTACTACTTCTACCACTAGTAGTACCACTACCACAGCCACTTACATCTAAAGACAAGTCTTGTTCCCCGTTCAAGACAGGTTGTGTTGCAGAAAATCCCGTCTGCGTGACCACATAAATAAGTTTTTAGTCACAGGTGAGTCACACATTATGACAATGTTCTGACTGCAGTACTTAATGCCCACTTCCGATTTTCTGCTCAGATCCAAATGTTATTTATTTTTTTATGTGGCTATAATCTGATTTCAGTGTGAAAGACTGAACAAAGACGTCACTTCTTCTCTTTATCTGTGGAAGAGGGCAACTTCGCAAAATTGCGTTGGGGGGGGGGGGGTGATTCTGCACAGAATTGCGACGCCTTGATCGAGAGTGACATTAAAGTCCCACAAATTGAAAAAACTTTAATTATGACCGCATATTAGAGAAAAAAAAAACACATTGACAGTTCACCATTTACAAAGCTATTGTCCCATCTACCATTTCTCAGACAAGTTCTTCCTGTTTTTCAGATTCCCGATTCCATCCATTGCATCAATCACATGTTGCACTAAATGTCAGATACAGACTTCTGTTTCTGCTTCATGGATAAGAATATCATCTTACTCTTAGTAGAAACAGGAATTTGACATGATCAGATTTTTTTTTCTTAAATGTACATTTCCAAGTCTGGGCTCCCAGTGTCCACCTGGTGGCTGGTACCAGTCAAACTGACTCACTGGGGGAAGGGTGGGACCAGCTGACTCAGAGCGCGGTGGGGGCGGGTGGATCTTCGCCCCGCTGAAGCTCGTGGGCTGTGACTCACAGATTAGTGGCTCCTAATCAAAGGAAAGTCTTAATCCTCCGTCTGCGACGCGCTCTTGTTCGCCTCTTCTTCTGGTGACTCGCGTCATGGCCCCGGCCTCGGTGTGCAGACACTTACACGCTGTTCCCAAGCGACACTGAAAATCATTTGTTCAATAAAAGGATGTGAATCATCTACTTGCGCGGCAACCTTAAAACCACAAGCCGCGGAGAACTGACTAGAGTGACTGACACTGCGGGAATGCGACCCATCTGGAGGGGGGCAGGTAGCGAGGAAGGACAGATAATGCGCTGGGCTGAAAATGGCAGAGAGGCACGACAGGGATTAGGAAATCACCGAAGGAAAAGGGGGTTAATCAGATTTACTTTCCACCCTCTCCAACTCGGATTCCTTCTTTATGTGTGTGTGTGTGTGTTTGAGCACAGGAAAGAGAGTAGAGTCATCACTTATCTCAGCTACCATCCGCGGCTGTTAGAAGAACTTCTGGAACTTTCCATTAGGTAAAATATAAAGCAGAATTAGGGTTATATTTAAAAGGTCCATAGGGTCCAGGAACGTGCGAGATGGGCTTCAAAACAGTCGGGTTTCATCAGCTTCCTCACTTGACGCCCATCATTTCAGCTAATTTGAAACCAAACTATTACGCACATTAATGACTTCAGGCCGCGTAGAAACCGTACAAAAGGGTTAACGGTTAGAAAGATGGATGTCGATGGATTAGCCCTGTGACAAGATATAAGCAAGGCACCTAGAATGTTTCAAAAGTGATAAGCTCGCCACAAAGAAAGCGGCGGTAATTCATGCATTCATCGAGATGGAATGTGTGCTTCTGCTGTTGGCAAAATGTGACATGGCGCCATTAGAAATGCAAAAGGGGGGAGAAAAAAAAAAAAAAAAACTGATCTGATTTCAACACTCAGGCTCTCTGCTTAACACATCACCGCCTTAGCGCTTTCACAGGACCTGCATGGTGAGAGACGTACAGATGGAGTCACTGAGGAGTCCTCAAGCCCATTTGTACAGACCTTTAGAACAGAAGTTCTCGTATGAAAGGAATTCACAACTAATTTAGCTGCAGACATCATTAGCACCATTGCTAATTAGCATAATGCAGAAAGCGTTCACGTGCCTCACAAAGAAACTGCTTCCAAGAATCAACCCGTAAGAGACTTGGTGTGGAAATGTAGGTCATAAGCAGTCATATGATCTCATATCTATATACTGTCCCTTTTTCTGAGGCTGTGTTGGCCTCAGCTTAACTTATATCAGTGCCTGTGAAAGAGACCCACAAATAGTCTCTGAAACCCACGGGCGCCCTGACCAATAGCATTGGGAGAGGGAAATGGGGCTTCGGTGAGATTTTTCTACACGGGTGACGTTTCGTCGTGGGACACAAAGACATTTACATTTACGGCATTTATCAGACGCCCTTATCCAGAGCCGCTTACAATCAGTAGTTACAAGGACAGTCCCCCCCTGGAGCAACTTGGGGTTAAGTGTCTTGCTCAGGGACACAATGGTAGTAAGTGGTATTTGAACCTGGGTCTTCTGGTTCATAGGCGAGTGTGTTACCCACTAGGCTACTACCACGACATCACACACACTACTCAAGTGTTCGGGATTTGAACCGGCAACCTTCCTATTACGGGTTCTGCTAGGCCACCACTTCCCCCATTGTGTATCACAATCACTTACACTTTCAAGACATCAGAGAGGAAGGCCGTAACAGAGCTGATTTAGCTCTTTTGATGATTAGCAAGGTCGCTAAATACATATTCATATTCCAAGACATAGATTTTTCAAAGCAGCACTCAACATGTGTGACGCGGATGGAACAGACGCAATCCACAACTCCCGGCCCTTCACTAGTCAGAAAACGGTGCCGACGTCACGGAAAAATGAATCAGGCTCCGGGTCTTGAAAAGAATCCCTCGCCCTTGGCTCAGGTCTTCCAGGGCTGGGGAAAATAAGAGCTGGCACCCATGCCGGTGACTAGCCAGCTATGACATTTCCTCTGGGGCCTTATGGTTGCAGGTCATGGTTCTAACACGGCTCTAAAGACTCATCTGTGAGCAATGATGAGCTTTCAGGGGTTTCAGGGGACCGTTTCACTTTCAAAATCCAGAGCTTATTTTCTTCTTCTGCTAATGGACTCCATCCGGTCCATAAAGAGACGATGTGACGGCACGTCCAGCGGATCGCCGATCATAAAACCCGAGGCAGGGGAGACGCAGTCAGCTGTTTACCGTATAAGCTCATGCAACGCAAGGCATGAGGAAGAACCCAGACCACACCTCACATCTGCCGGTGCTCTGGGCACCGTGCAGATGCTCTGCCGGACGCTTTATAAGGAAACGTGTCGGAGCGGACACCCCCCAACGGGGATGCAGCTGCATGCTACTGAACGCCCATGAAGGCCACGTGAGCCAGACTCCAGCTATGGACCTTCTGCTGGTACGTTCGGAGATGCCTGTTGCAGTAGCCAGATGATGAAGGCTTCAGATTAGAAAGACAAAAGGGGCCTGGTGGGGAGGGGAGGGTGGAGGTTGTTGGGGGTGGGGACGATCTGGCCTCAGGCAAGTCCTGATACTGACACAATGTGCCTTTCTGACACCGAGTCGGCCTGTCATGAAATACTTCCCCCCTCGAGCAGGCGGCAGTGGGAGGGACCTGACGACGGCAGGATCCCTGAAGCCCCCAGACATTTGCATTGAGATTGCATTGCTACCTTGTACATATATACTTTTTGAGAGCTCAGATTTGTTTTTTTTCCTGACTCATTAAAATAGGAAATGTTCTAGCTGTGAATACAGTGGGAATAAAACCAGAGCTATCCTTTTTTTCAGATTCTCATACACAAATGTCTTCAATGCGCCTATTTTAAGATTACCATCCCGTTGGAACAGCAAGTTATGTCCATAAATACATTTAAATGGACATTGGTGCCATAAAAAGTGGAGTGTACAGCATAGGTGCCAAAGTACATGGGTTCGTTACGTGCTTTGTTCTCTACCCGTTTTTGGTATTTATGTGCTGAAATGTCACTGCATCACGGCTGAGAGTGTGATGCAAGCTGTTCCTAAGCAACGTCATTGAGCGGAAGCTGGTCATGTGACTGTAAACGATGTAATACTAGAAAAAGTGATGCATCACAGTGATAAATTTGCGAGTTCCACAGCACCGTTCAACCAGAACAAACCAATGTACTGAAAAATAAATGTATATGTAATGCAACCAATAAGCAAAGAACTGCCTTAGGAACCTCTGGTGGAACCTTTAGTTTCAAGAACTATTGCACGCCACACCGCTGTGTTTCAAAAAAATAAAAAGGCCACAAAGCAGCAAAAAAAAAAAAAAAAAAGCGCAAGCATCTAACAAGTGACACACGTCAAGGTTTCCTGCAGGTTTCCTGCAGCGCAGTACGCGTCCCTCTGCCACTCCCGGCTACCTGCAGCAGGGCTTGCTGTCACGCCTGTCACTCTCACCATGGTGACTTCCCGCAGCAGTGCGCGTGAGCCTTTGTTCGAGTGCCTTTCACGTGCGACTGCGTTTTTTTTTTTTTTTTTCCCTTTCTGCACCAGTATGGGACAAAAGGAAGCCGAGGCCAGCTGGAACAGATGTGGACCCCCACAGGTCAATGCGATTACGAAAGGCCTTTGTCTCACACACGCACAATAAATAATGGATAGCCAAACACCTCAAACTATATATATATAAAAAATAAATAAATAAATAAAAAAACAGTACAACCAGTTCTTAATTCAATTCTGTGCATTTTTAATGAATGGGTTTCAAAGGCTGAAGGCCTGAAGCTGGTATGAGAGCAGCTGAATGTGGGTGGGCCCAGCAGTGACCATCTCAGACTCTTCTCACTGCTCACATAGAACATTGCCGAATTGAATATGCAATCTTTCCCCAAGTATGGTGGCTCATTAACCACCAACTCCTGTTTTACCGAAGCAGTTTTACCCCCCCCACCAACGTTAGGCTTCTCTGGCAACGTACAGAGGTTTCCGGTAAACTGGCTGGTGAGGAAAGTGTGAGTGAGTAAGAGAGGTTGAGACGGTTCGGTACGAAAGTCGTCGAGAGGACCCGTCTCATTTACGGCGCTCTGTCCCCTCCCCCTGGCTGGTGATTCAGAAAATCACCCCCCCACCCCCAGGGTTGGGGCGGGGCAGGCCTGGCTCTGCTCTCCGTGCGCTGACAGATGTTGTCTGCGGCCTCAGGCAGAGCAGAGACTAGCGAAGACAGAGGAGCTCACTGTGGGACGAGGCCGGAAAGCAAACTTTCGCAAGGCCACCGCCCCGACAGATGACCCCCACCACCTCAACCTGCCCCAATCCCATCCACAAGTTACTGGAATCCTTACCCTGCCAGGTCTGCCATTTCCCTCTCAGAGTTCGGTGTGCTTTGGTTGGTCAAAAGACATTTTACCTTCTTCCAGATCCGCATCACTAGTGTCATCCAGATCAGAAAAGGCCCCTGAGGACACTGATTTGTGTCTTGCTCAGGGACACGATGGTAGCAAGTGGGATTTGAACCTGTGACTGTGTGGCCTTCTGGTTCGGAAGAGAGCATCTAAGCCCTCATAAGCCCTGCTCTAGGGTCCAGCGTGCTGGAATTATTTCATTACTGTAGGGCGGAGGAGCTCTGATGTGGAGAGGATGAAATGAATCCTCTCCGTGGTAAAAGAATTACCACACGGCTTCCAGCAGCAGCAGCCCGGAGATTTCTGAGCGTTTCTGGGTCTGGAACCAAACCAAGTCATCCAAAAAGTCTGTTCATTTTGTTTAGCGTAAAACATCATGGATTTCATTTCGGTGCTGACGTTAAGGCTCGACGCTGCCACATTGTGAGATTAACACCTTCACGTATCCTCATCAGCCATTATTTTTCATTATTCTGCATGTAATATTTCCATTTAAGTTGTCAGTATAAATCAGAACTGTCAATATTTCCCCGGACAAAAATATATCAAATGGTCAAAACTTTTAGAAGCCACACCTGGTATGAACCTGACCCGACTGGTGAGCCAGGGACGAATAAAGATAAGCACTGACCTCCCTCTGAACTGTTGACAACACAGGAACCGACGTGCCATTGGTTCTTGTTCTAGTTTTAGTGTCTATGATGGACACTGACAGTGGGAACAAAAAAAAACTTTTTTTTTTTTTAAAGAATTCAGTAATCTAAATTCACAGATAGTCAAGGTAACAGGATGCATTCACACACACACAAGGTCTACAGGCGTTGCCGCTTTAGAGCAAGTTAACACGGGAGGGTTTCGCTTGTCCCCCGGAGGAGGAAGCGCTCCATGGGAGATCGCAGGCTCTGGAGATCCAGATTAAGTGGCGATTTAATTAGCCCCCGTCCTCCAAGCGGGCTGGAACAGATGGCTGAGGTGGCTTCAGGGACCCGGAGCACCGTGCCTCAGCACAAGGGGAAGCTGCCCCTCCCCACGGCCATGGCTTGGACGCGTCTAAATACAGTGTTAATACAGACTGTGTACGGTTCAACGGGAATTTAGCAGAAAGAAAAGGAAAACTAGACTCGCTAAAAGGAATTAAAGTGAGAGAAGAGGTGCATCGGCTCAGTCTAGACCAGGATTCGTGGTCAAATTCTTTTTCTCTTCTCCCAGTTATATAACTAGGTGACATTTTGGGCAAAACTGAGAGATACATAATCAAATGTACATAAATGCAAAGGATATGAAATAATTTATCATTTTAGAGTCATTAAACTAAATGACTAACAATGTGGTAACCACAGTTATCATGTGTTTAAAGCAATTTATATTCAAGCAAAGGTTTTAGCTGTTGCAAAGACAGGATTAATGTATTCATATTTTCTCTTTTGACTTATTTATTTTTTATTAAAAGACGCTTAAAGAAAACAGGACCTTTTGGGGAATTCCAGCTCATTTTCTTGAAAAAAAATCTTCAATCAAGTTGCACATCACTATGACCAAACAGAGCAGAAAAATATTTACTTTGAGCTCCACCCACCAGACAGACCCATTTTAAAGGCCCATCTGTAAAGCTGTAGTCTAATTTTGGACCGGATCACCATCACTGCCCTCATGAGATGATGGTGGATACAGAAACGTGCATCCAGGAGCCAGAAGCATAACGTCAAAAGCTGGACAGCAATATTTAACCAGACGGGTGCTGTGGTGTGCAAAAAAAAATAAAAAAAAAAAGTACATCACCACAAGCACTAATACTTTTCGTAATAGTTTCTTTTAGTTACAGTAAGGGTATATATGTGGGTAAAAATAGGACATGTCGGCAGACAGATGTCCCCCTATGCCGGGTGGGCGGAGAGTAAATTAGCACTTATCTTCACGTACACCTCGAGCCTTCAGCATTCCGGCGCGGTCCTGGGCGTAAACAGTCTGCTGTCTCCATCATTAAAACCACGGTACCTAAATAAAGACGTAATGCGTAGTTTTTTTACACGTCCAGTGAAACACACGGTTTACAAAGGGACGTGTCGGTGTGTAGAGGAGAGTGGAGATGTAAATTTTTTTTTTTTTTGTACAATTTACACAAAGCCATCCTCTGAAAGCCTTTTTATTCCTGTGTACCCCCCCCAAAAAAAAAACAAGAAGTCCACGATGAGAGCTCTTCTCTGCTAGTCAGTGCTGCAACTCCAGTTAGTGTTCGGTCGACGGATTCACAGCAGGCCACCAAGGTACAGATAAAGTGCTTTTTCCCCCCCTCTCTTTTACACAACATTAAATAATTAAAGCAAGTTTTTAAAAAAAAAAAAAAAAAATTAACACCATGAATCAAAATGATCCAGAACATTTTACCCCCCAAGGTACTAGAGGGGAGACATGGACTGAAAATTACTTCAAGGGAACCGTAACTGCCTGGGGTCGACACCCGCCTGACTAACACGCCATGTTAAAAGACCTACAAAAAAGAAGCATCCTTTATGAAAGTTTCATATTTTCATACTTGCAGAGAAAAGGAAACCTGACAGACTCATGTGGGGACTTTTTTTTGTTTTTTTGGGGGCACCCAACAGCGATGGCACAGAAGGGGAGGGAACAAAAAAAAAAAAAGCAGCAGCGACGAAGTGCCACCCACAAGGAAGCAGGATAAAGGACCTTTCAAAAAAAAAAAAAAAAAAAAAAAACAGCAGCAGTTCAAACAAGATTGTAAAAAGGTTGCCTAGTGTGTTTGGCGGACAATAAATACATTCGCATTGATAGTGTTTCCCTACTCATTCTCATAAAATAAATCCTTCAGTCTTTGCCTTTTGAGAAAGCCTTAGAACGGGCGACTTTCTTGCTCCCACGACAGTTCCTCAACTGGGCAACTATCGTCCTCCAGCCACACAAAGAAAATGAACAATGAAAAAATTGCCATCATGACATCTGTGGCAACTACTGGAGCACTTCATCCCAAGGCCAGGCCACAGGAAGTGAAGCCTTTGCAGGACATGTCTGATCTTCAGCATTCAGCATCTTCAAATTGGATGAATAGAAAAAAAAAAAAAAAATATCAGACACCAATTTAGCATGAATGGAACAGACAAAACATTGCGTAATTATATATTCAGAAAAAGAACTAGAAATGCTCATGGTCAGCATTTTGGATCTTGCCTTGTCATATTATCAGAAAAACACAGGCACCACACGCTACATAATTTAAAACTGGTTCTAGGCATTTCAAAAATAAGACAAAAACAAAATGAGCAGACACCTCAAAAATGAGCAGTCACTTGCCCAAAAGTTGGAACCATAAATGTCAGCAGCCATCATTGTTGGGTGGGATGACACACTGAACACACTTGCCTATGAACCAGAAGACCCAGGTTAATATCCCATTTACTACCATTGTGTCCCTGAGCAAGACTCTTAACCCTAATTTGCTTCAGGGGGGGGGGGGGTCCGTCCCTGTAACTACTGACTGTAAGACACTCTGGATAAGGGCGCCTGATAAATGCTGTAAATGTAAATGTATAGCAAGTGACCACCTTTAAACTGTAAGGTGGACGCATTAAAAAAAAATCTGAATATTTCAGCAACTCAATCACGGACTAAGCCTGAAAACCGGCTACCTTTATAAAAATAAAAAAAAATTATTCTGAATGAATAAATCAGCACACGAAACCTAGAGCGCTATTCGGATGGGCTGGAAGGATGTAAATATCTTAAATACCTTTAACATATCTGACAAGCTTCAACACGATCAACTGCAAAAGAGCAATATGCTTACTAAAAGCATCAAGGCAAGCTCGCAGGCCAGGACAAAAAGGTTCTTGCTGCCAAAAAGCTTAATTAGACATAAAATCAATCTATATTCTACCACCAAATCTTTGGGTGGAATCAGGTGTGGTTATAAAAATAAAAAAAAAAAAAGAGGAAAAGCTATGTGATGTATCTGTCATATAATGGAATATTCATGATCCATTGTAGTCCCAAACGTCTAGATCAGATGGACACCATTAAAGGAAAAACCCTCACTCACCTACGTCTCGCAGTGGGACAGGAGTGATGCTATTTCGGGACTCATGTGCCCAACGGCCTTGGCAGCTTCTAAGATGGCGCGGCGGTACATCCCTTTCTTTTTCCGGTTGAACCGTGACCTGAAGAAGTCGCAAAAGGGGGAAAGTTTGGCGACAGAGAGCTGAGACGTGGTGGGCGACCCGAACCAGGACACCTTGGCCTCGGGCCACGAGGACTCGCAGCCGCCCTCATCTTTTCGAGTGCCACTAATGCTGAGGACCCTTGCAGGCCACCAGGGGAAGCCGTGGATCTTCCCCCAGACCACGTCCCCGACCGTCACGGCATGTCCTTCCTCGGTCACACACTTGGTCATGCTGCGAGTGTGCAACCGTACGGTGAGGGGAGGGACCGTTTTGCTCTCTCCCCGAGACGAGGACGAAACCGAGATCTCGTCGCCCGGCGCGAGATCGCACAGCTCCGGCGACGTCCCGTCGGAGCTGAAAGACTTGGACTCGTCCAGGCTGTCGCTGCTGCAGACGGACAGACTCGAGGAGTCGGCCTTCCTCTTGCGGAAGTTTATGAGCAACGTGAGATCCCCGTGCCGCTCGGCTTCCTCACCTGAGCTCCCCGACCACAGCTCCAAGGAAGTCTTCTCGCCAGAGTCCGAGTTGGGGAGGCCGATTGCGGACACCCTGGGACTCCGCCTTCGCTCGCCACTCACGAGCTCCGCCTCGTAGACGGAGATCTCGTCTCCGTTAGCCCTCGACTTGAAGCGGATTTTAGGCGACGTGATGTCCTGCCCAGAGACCAGCGGCTTTGGGAGTTTGAGTTTAGGTATCGACACCGTTAGACCAGTTCTAGTTGGGTCCAGGGGACGATGTTCTTTAGGGGGCTCTTGAGGATGGTCATGCTCCCGGAGACCGTTCTGCATCAGCTGCTTTGGGCAGAAGGGCTTCACTGAGCCATGAACCCTAGAGGGGATCTTCATGACCTCGCCCTTACCTTGAGGAGTGCTGTATGAAATCTTGATGACCGGACTGTGTGGTACCACATCGCCAGTTGAAAATTTCTCGTCCTCTTTTTTGTCCTTCCTAAAGCGTTTACCATCAATACAAAGCATATCCTCCCGCCTCTTGCCTTCCTTGATGGTGTCTCCGTCTTCTTTTCTAAGCCCTTTTGAGGAAGCTTCCTTGGACTCCTCATTGCCCTGCTGCGAATTCTCCTTCCTGGTGGCCTTTGATGCTGTGGAGTCATCTTTGTTGTCCTCGTCACTGTTGAGGGTGTTCTTGCATTTCTCGCACAGCACCTGCCGAGGCCGGAGTCGAATTGTGCTTATGGTCATCCTACCGGCCTCACGGCTCCGCCTCTTCTTGCGTTTTATCAGCCTGGGAGGAGGCTGCGGAACCCACTGGCTGTAACTGTGCCGGACCCAGATGGGTTGAGGGAAGGGTGCTCCTTCAAAATAAGGAGGGTACGGCGCCTGACCAGCAGGCACCGTGACGGGCACGGGAACTGGGGTAGGGGTGTCGCTTTCAGGGACGCTATTTTCATCCTTTTGTCGTGAGGCCGGGTGACCAGGACTTTTGGAACACCGTTCACCACATAAGACTTCACACTCCTGTTTCGTTATAGGTGGATCTTCGGAATTTCCTACCACATCCGGAAGGCAAAAAAGCCCAGTCCTAGGTTCAGAAATGGCAAGAAAAGGGAGACAGAGAAACAAAAATGATTAAGACATCGAACCGTGTTTTTTTATATCTTAGCACTTCCGATGGTCTTAAAACCATTTGTCACACGATTACATGTTCGGTCAAGATCCCATCAAGAGACAAAAACCCCAGATTTACCCGACCGTACCAATAAAAGGTGTGCGTGTGGTCCAACAAGTGTTCTGCGTTTTAAATGAGTATACAACAAACGGCATTCTGACTAGGGCATCCCACTCCGGACCTTACAAACTCTATAAAAAATCAACTAAATGCAGTTTGACAGGTTAAGACACCAAATGTATTGGGGGTTAATGCCATGCAAAACCTTTCCCGAAAGAATAATCCTTTGTTAATAATAAATGCTTGATTAAAAGGACCTTTAATACACATGCACACATGTAATAAATCGGTCCATTTTAAAATGTGAAAAACAGGAGTGACACCGTCCCATTTAGGACCGGTGTAATTAACTACCGCAGACAAGCGTGTCTTTCTGTTCGGCACAAGGGCAGAGTCCAAATATAAATACAACATGTCCCTGTGCCGAACCGCCATAACGCGGGGCAAGAGCACCAGCAGACGAGCAAGCGACATGGCCACAAACCAGCATGGAAGTCCCAGAAAAAAAAAAAAAAAAAAAAAAAGGTCACTGGGGACGGGCAGAGCCAGGAGAGCCTGCGGTTTTCCACATCTCCCTCATTATTTTATTGTGTTATTAATTAGTATTAAATAAAAGTGCCTGGGGAGGCCCTGCGTTTTAGAAAACACGCAGTAGTGGCCTAGCGGTTAAGGAAGCGGCCCTGTAATCAGAAGGTTGCCGGTTCGAATCCCGATCTGCTCAGGTGCCGTGTGCTGTGCATCAATCACTTCACTTTACATGCCATTAAAGACAATAAAACAAGGCAGGTTTAACTGTAAAAATAAAAAAAAAAATTATGCAGGATGTCAAATCTGTTGACATCCAGGCGGCCGCAGTAAAATTGTGGCATGTTTCTCGTTGAATTCAGCCGGGCTCCATCCACACATGGTGGCTTCACAGCCACGCCGCACTACAGGAGCAAAAGAGGAGAAATCCACGCGGACGGCGATCCACAGGACGAATACGATCGAGAAACGAACACCAAGCACTTCAACAAGCCGCACGTCTCGGACCCTGAACAAAGAACAGGTAGTCACTTCCAAAAAAATAAAAAATACTACATAGATACGATATTTTACCCCCGAATAGTTCATCCCGATTAAACTGAACCAAGCACAACGTAATCCTGTTGACATGCAGGCGTGTCTGACCCCTGACGGAAACCGGTCCAGAACAGGTACTTTGGCCTGCAGGACATTATTATTAGCAGATCATCTCTCAATAGAGATGAATTCCTCTTGCTATTATACCTGAATGGTTTAAGGTTTTATTATTAGTATTATTTTATTATATTTTTTATTTAAAAAGAAAAAGGACCAAATTAGCATATTATTCAGCTGCACATGAGACACTTGGACAGATGGAACAAAAAAAAAACAAAAAAAAAAAAAAAAACACTTGACCCCCTATTATTAAAAATGATACACATATCTGATGGGCAGGCAGGACCTGCAAAGAAAAGCAACGTTTAGTCCCACTGGCAAAAAAAACTAAATAAATATATACATAAAGTGCCGAAATAAAGCAGTGATCTCGCCATTTTGTGCACCTATACAGACGCTAACTATTTAGCTAGCTAGCTAGCATAAAAAGCTACTTAGCTAATCAGGTAGCTGCTTTAAAAAAAAAATCTTTTGTTCAAAACGCGTGTGGATCAAAACGATTTGAAACTGAAAACCGGAGCAGCGAGCGCGTAAAAACGAGGATGTCCGCACGAATTACCCTCACGTCGACTAAACCGGGAGGTCGAAGTGGACAAGGCCCTGGTTAGTGATGTCTAACCGGCCTCCCCCCCGACTCGGGCCCTGAAGCCGGCGGAGCGGCCACAAAAAAAATAAAATAAAATAAAACAAACCCGCCATTTTATCCAAACTCACTTTCTGCTGCAGTCGAGCAGGATGCCGGTGTAAGTCCTCTCCCTGTAGGCGAACGTCACCACCAGCGTGTCGTTCACTATCTGCTCGACGGTCACCGGAATTCGGGAGCCGGCCCGCAGCTCCTCGGCCGCGGCCTCCATGCTTTCCTGGCTGCGCTGTCCGCGTCGCTGCTGCACGATCCCGGCCGCGGAGCCACGGTCGCGTCGGCCCTGAGATCCGACTCCCTTCTCCTGCCGAGCTGGGGAGGCTACACCGGGGCACGGAGTGACGCCATCGCCTCCGCCGAGGCAATTACAGCAGCAGTGACATCACCCCGCAGAGAGCGGCGAGACGACCCGGACCGTGAACCGCGCTCATCCCGGCTAATTAGCGGCCGATAATTAACACTGATTGGTCTACGTGGAAGATGCGGATCAGGGATTCTTTGCATCTTATCCCAACATTTAAATGTCTAAACGATCACATATGCATGCACACGCCATTTATTGGGTTATCTTCTTTTACGTAGAATAATAATTATAATTAAAAAAAAAAGAAAAGGAAGACAGATTATTTTAAAGCCCGTTGTTTTCAACACATGTTTGGACACACCTTCTCATTCAATGTGTTTTCTTTATTTTCATGACCATTTACGTTGGTAGATTCTCACTGAAGGCATCAAAACTATGAATGAACACATGTGGAGTTATGTACTTAACAAAAAGTGGAGACCTGGCCTCCACAGTCACCGGACCTGAACCCAATCCAGATGGTTTGGGGTGAGCTGGACCAACAAGTGCTAAACACCTCTGGGAACTCCTTCAAGACTGTTAGAAAACCATTTTAGGTGACGACCTCTTGAAGCTCATCGAGAGAATGCCAAGAGTGTGTAAAGCAGTAATCAGAGCAAAGGGCGGCTATTTTGAAGAAACTCGAATTTTCAGTTATTTCACTTTTTTTTGGTAAGTACATAATTCCACATGTGTTTATTCATAGTTTTGATGCCTTCAGTTAGAATCTACCAATATAAATACAAAACACACATTGAATGAGAAGGTGTGTCCAAACTTTTGGCCTGTACTGTACATAATTATTTTTTTGCGCATGATGCCCGTTTGTCCGGTTCCAGGCCCACGCTCCCCGCTTCAGATGACGGGAGGAGCGCAGCGCCGCGCGGTGGCTGGATCTGGAACCGCAAGGTTAGAGGGTCACCAGGTCGTCAGTCACCTGCATTGCCTGCATTTCTTCCTGGACTTTGCTTCAAGAGCCAAGAAACAAAACCTTTTAGTCCACATTGTACAGTTTTACGGGATAGAGAACATACTTAACCTCAAATTGTGATTCTGATTGTGAAAAAATGTCAATTACATTTATGGCATTTTAGCAGATGAACTTTATCCATATGGACAGTTTCACTGTTACTTTGTATTTGTGTGGTTCATAGGCGAGTGAGTCACCCGCTGTTGTATAGGCGGAGACTGCTCATTTATACTGATATAGTGACAATTAAAGAATTTCCAAAGTATAAACAATATACTGATGGGTGTCAATCACTGAGCGCTAACAGTTCCAAGGCCCAGAAGTGTTCACTATGAAGAAGTGCTGCCGTGAAAACTGTGCAGGGTTCTCTCAGCCCAGCGCTTTCATGTAAAGCAGTTATTAGTCTCAGCATGGGTTCTCGCCAGTGAAGGCACTGCATCTGTACTCAAGGGTTCGCCACGTCTTCCTCTGCTCCAGGTCCCACAACAGCCTTTCTGCCTAAATGCAGAGTCAGTGTAAAAATGAGAGGCGTAAGGAAACGATTTGCAGTTGTAGACTCCAGAGGAAGTGTGTTGCAATACCAAGTGCAATACCAGAAGACCCAGGTTCAAATCCCACTTACCAATATTGTGTCCCTGAGCAAGACACTGAACTCCGAGTGTCTGTAACTACTGATTGTAACTACTCTGGAGATGGGTGTCTGGTAAATGCCGTAAATGTAAATGATCGATACATGGATGCAATCATAAATAGAGAAATCATGTAAATGCAAATATCCCATGAAGTTGTAAACCATCCAAACTTGAATTTCTTTTAAATGTGTTCCTCTCAGCTGGTGCCCGTTTTCTACCATCCTGTTTCCTGCAGAGTAAATAATTCACAACTCACAAATGACAAGACGCGGAAATGGTAGCCATTCCCTTGCGGTTTATACATGTATATAATAAGAGAGAAGAGCTTACGCAGTCTACCCCCCTGAGCCCTTTTAACATCCACAGGCGCGGCTGCATCCTTTTAACTTTCATTCATCGTCTGGTTACCACATGACTGCTTCATTTTCAGTCACTGATAAGTAAACGAACATGTCAGTGAATGTCACGATGGCTGGACATGGCGAGGAAGAAGGACGCATACGCACGACATCACGAAACAGGGGTTTAATACATGGTGGACAAGGGAAACATCACCAAACAATGACCCGACGGCGAACAGACACGAACAGGGCAGCTTTATACAATCATACACAGGTGGACACGAAACTCCGGTCCGAACTCCGGACCCGGAGTGGCCCCTGCCCGACCAGATTATGACAGTGAATTATAAATGAGCGCCATTTTCAAATCTTGTCGGGATAATGGCACCTATAATGTTGCCCTTCATCATGTAGCCTCGCTTCATGAATTGCCCAGGCCTAGTGTAGATCATGGTGGTCTAGTTGAAACAGCTGGCAATAAGAACAATAGCGCACTTAAGAACCGGAATGTAGAAGTACTGCTTTGCGAGGTGTGACAGATGTTGTGACAGCAAATGAAGTCTTGCATTACATGGCGAGAGGCGCTTACGAAACTCTCCCTTCTGCTGATTGCGGTGATGTGTTTCATGACAGGAGATGGCAGCAGCTTGCGCGACACGGCAGTACGCTCCTTTCCTGCCGCCTCAGCCTCATCACTGGCAGCGCTGCTGGATGTCCTGCGCCTCTCCCGTCTCCATGTGGCTGCTGATGCGCTGCTCCAGCTCCAGCTCAAGGGGGTGGGAGAACGCAAATAGGTCAAAGGTCAAAGGAGGACAAATCAAGGTTCTGAGTTTGTTTGAAGGCAAGCATGGCCTGATGTCAAACAGGCATGCATATATTAATTAATGCTTACTTAATTCTTTACTGTTTAATAAAATGCTTTGATTGTCATTGTGTTTTCACTGTAAATGTCCCACTTGTGGGACTAATAAAGGATCAAATAAAAGAAATTAGAACTGTACTTACTGAGTAGTTTAAATTGAGCTTATTTATTAACAGTGTACTAAATGATTTAGGGTGTCATCTATATACCATTATTATTTTCAGCGACTTTAAAGCCTCAAAACATTGAACCCTGGGAACTTCTGTGGACTGTAATGCATGACCAGGAAATGATGGTGCTAATCTCTTTTGGCCACAAGATGTCCCTGAAGGTCCTTAAGCAAGGTCTTAACTCCCCAGCTCTCTGGATTTTGTTCACATTTTGCATTCAGTTGAGCTTACTCTAGTACAGTTCTCTTGATAAGAGCATATTTCTATTCATCCCTCTGGACCAATAAACATCTCTTGTAGGCATTATTGCGTCTATAACACAAATGCACAATAGTCCATTCTAAAGATTATATTGGAAAAAAATGTTCAACGAATGGTCCTGAGTCTGAGGAGATCTTCAGTCATGAGAGCACTGAAGCTATTCAGCATGCGTTCGAAGCAAGATAAAGTAAATAGGAATTTATGTCACAGCTACGAATTACATAAATTAATACGAGAACAGCTGTGCAACGATGGTCTCACAGTTAGCGTCAGTCGTCTGAGTGAGGTGCTGTCTGAGCACGAGGTCAATACAAAATTCAACCAGGCCCCCGTGCAGGCAGCACTGCCTGATGGAGTCTGGAACTGTGAGTATTATTTAGAGCATTATGCAACTGAGCTAGTTGGACTGTGTGTCCTGGAGGACAAATTCAGTCTGCCACACTCCACTACAACATTAGTCTTCATGATAATGATCGTCCAATGCTAATATATTGCAGCGAGAGCAGTCAGAGCAGCAAAATGAAAGTAATAGCTCTGGTCTTCCCTGCAAAACGTTATGGCCACTTGCCTAATACAGAGTTGGTGCCCCCTTTTGCCAGACGAGGACTCCACTAGACCAAAACTACTGGACCAGTAGTTGACTGCTGAAGTCCTTTAAATTGTGAGGTGGTGCCTTCATGGATAAGCACATTCCACAGATGTTCAAGGGGCTGGAGAATATAAGTCAATGTGCCCAACTTGGTTTTTGTGCTCCTCACACAGTACTTGAACCATTTTTTTTTTTTGCACGGAACACTGTTTACATGAAGGGGTGTACTTGCTCAGCAACAATGTTTAGGTAGGTTGTAGGTGTCCAAGTGACCCAAGGTTTCCAGCAGATCATCGACCCCGGCATCACACTGCCTCCGACGGCCTGCCTTCACAATGAACTGTTGTGTTCTGTGTTCTGACACCCTTCTGTCAAAACCAACATTCACTATTTTTTGGCAAATTGAGCCACAAAACATTGGACAAAACAGGTCAGTCTGTGTTACAAAAGAATGTGTGGCAATGTGTTTAACCAGATTAACAAATGAAATGCCCTTTTCATTTCAGGCCCAGGAGAGGCAACCTTTGCCTAAACCAAGTGGTTTTACGAGAACTGGACTTGGGTGACATACTGAAACATCTTACAGTCATTCATTGAATTAAAAACAAATCTAAATACTGTAACTAGTAGGAATGTTGTTGTATGTTGGGTCAGCAAGTTTCCCAAGGTGCCAAAAACACCACCTCCATGCCATCAGTCTGTTTGAAAGGGTTGCAAAAATAAAGAAGCTTTTATTTAAACAGAAGCTCAAAGACGTGAAATTGCGTTGGCAGCTGGATTAGTATCAAGGGACAGTGGTCAGATGGGATGAAAATAGATCCCTTGACCGGGTACAACTGGTGCTGAGAGGAGTATACGTAGGCGTAGGCGGAGAAGGAACGAACAAAGCAATTGCTAATTGAGCAGAAATTCAACACTTCTGAACAGCCTCTTCACTTTCTCTCTGTGCAATCTTGAAGATGTGCCATTGAACGGAACAGAATTGCATTTAAAGGACATGGAAAAATTAATGCTTCCGAAAATAAAAATTCTTAAATGGTGAGCGCAATTCATCAAAGGCGATGACTGTGGCTGAATGACTATGCCGATAATGCCCATACCGGTGAAACAAAGACCAGTCCAGAAAAAAAACCATTGTATATACAAATGATTGTGTATATTTATATGGGCTACCAATATAAAAGTGTAAATCACTCTGATCAGTTTCAAAGATTTAATGATTTAAAATAAACCAGTGCTGTTAAAGCAGTTGCATTTTGTGTTTGCCATGCAGGAAGCACATGAGTGGCAACCACAACGCAGTGATGGAAAATAGTTATTAACTAATCGTGATGCATTTTTTAACGATTAATTAAAACTAATTTACCTCATCCAGACACCATGGTCTGCAGCGTCTTGGCCTTGGCCATCCAGGCCTGAAGAAGACAGTAAGGGGGTTCATTACCGGACCTGCACAGTATCACGTTTGCTGCATGGACCTGAGATTTCACACTTACAGTTCACTGAGTGACGGTATCTTTTTGCGGTCATCTGACATTACATGACCCTTCCTGCCATTCATACATTTTGGATTCCTGGTTCACCACTTACATTACAACCCGGCAGTGTTTTTCAGAACCTGCTGGGAGAGGTAACAATGGAGGTCCGTAATCTACCTGCAGTTACTTTAACATTATTGCTGTTCCTGACCTATGTGTGTTATACATGAACAATTGTACATGCATCTGTATGTGGATCCTCGATGAGAATAAGTGCAGTTTAAACAAAACTATAGACCCCACAAAGGCTGTGAAAATCACTGCATCATATAGTCCCACCTCCCGTTTAACATGACCTAAGTGTATGACCTCTTACTGCATCGCACCACATGGCTTACTTTGGCTTTTGCTCCAGAATGTCCTGTTTTTTCTGTCTCATGCCAGCCAGTCTCATTTCCTCAGTCCGCTTCCACTGCTGTGTGAGGACTGGTGGAAGCTGTGGGAACACATTGCCTCTGGCTAGTTCTTTTTTTCCCACCACATAAATAGACTTCTTTGGAATAGTAATATTGACATCTCATGAGAAGGAGCAAAAAGGTTTGCAATGATATTTCTGATAACATTAAAAAGCAATTACAATTTTCATCAGAATCGTGTTTCGTGTGTGAGTGGACACATATAATCTTTTCTGCATTGTAAACATGCATATTTAAACATAAATAATACCACAAGTGTAATACTGTTAAAATGCATTTCTTACAAAATGGCAGATTAAAATACCTCAATTTTGATCCACAACATGTGGACCTGTAACTCTAAAGCTAAAATTGTACCTTTCAATAGAGGAGACAAGGTGAATAACGAGGCCTGTACTGCCCCCTGCTGTTATGGGAAGGTTTAACAGGTCAGCCCTTTCCATCTGGATTATAATAATAATAAAGTAATAAATAAGGTGAAGTGATTGTCACACATGATACACAGCAGTACAGCACACAGTGCACACAGTGAAATTTGTCCACTGCATTTAACCCATCACCCTGAATGAGCAGTGGGCAGCCATGACAAGCACCCGGGGAGCAGTGTGTGGGGACGGTGCTTTGCTCAGTGGCACCTCAGTGGTACCTTGGCAGATCGGGATTAGAACCAGCAACCTTCTGATTACGAGGCCGCTTCCTTAACCACTAGGCCACCACTGCCCCCGCTAGGCCACCACTGCCCAAATTATCTTCTTCTTCCTGAGGTCCTTGAGGCATCTCAGGTCCCTTTCATCTGGGGCCTCCTCAAACAGCTCCAGGCTAGATCTCATCAGCTTCGACAAATGCAGCTTCTCCATGGGGGGGGTGGCTCTGTCGAGCAAGCCACGCGCCGCCGCTACTTCACATGCAAATCTGTGCCGCTCTCCTGGTTAATTGAACATGTGGCGAGGGTTACTGTGATCTTTTAACCCCTGGCCCAGGAAAGACAGGTCACATCCTTGGCTTTATGAACATGTGGCGAGGGTTACTGTGATCTTTTAACCTCTGGCCCAGGAAAGACAGGTCACATCCCCGGCTGCGAGTGTAAGGGCGGCGGCAGCCCACAGCTCGTTCATTGCCAACTCAGGCGTAAGGCAGCATGACATAATCTAACATGAAATGTTAAAAGCCTAATGCTTTTCTGCTAAGCTGCAAACAGGGCCTTGGGGCGCATCATTGCGTCAGGTCATTTCTCCCAAAACACAATGGGCTTTGTGAGCCAATTACAGTTCAGACGGCCAGATCCAAACCCGAGCATTTGACAGTTTGGCAATGCTGATTATGCAAAGACAATGGAGCTGATCGGCCCGGGGACATTTATCGATCAATCTCATCAGTCTAAAAATACTGAGGCAACTCGCTGCGCCAAAAGTCAAACTCGTCACACGCACCGTCTCCAAGGGAACAGAAGTCACACTGCTGAAGAGGAACCAGGGCAAGAAGCTATTTTTGAGTCTGGGCATTTTTTTTTTTTACTGTGAAACCACAGATGGTGGTTGGAGAACAGACACAGACACATACACACACACACAAATACTTTATTGCTTGCCTCACCTTCGGGTAGAACTACCTGTACTCACCAGGAGGAGAGACACCCTGCTGCACAACGTCCTGTGGGGGGAACAAAATGGGACAGCCTCTGAGGCTCGCCGCTGTCCTTAACACAAAATCATACAGGATCATTTTTACATACATGCACACACCAAAGAAAATGGTAGTACGCATTTGGTAATATGCATTTTACGCATTTTAGGCAACTTACCCAGCTCCACCGGCAGTGCTGAGATCGGATTTCCCTCCAGCAGTAACGTTTTCATGCACCTTCAAGCGTCAACAGTGAATAACTGCAGTTAAGGGCATTGCACAGACGGATATAAATAAAGTGGGTCCCAGAGGTTATAAAAGGATCATCTGAAAGTAGGACACTGATGTGGCCCATCCTACAGAAACACTGTTGACCAAAATGCTAAACCTTAATGATAAATATTAAGATATGTCTGCCTTAGTGTCAGAGTCAAATAAAATGCTCATGTTAAAAAAGATAGGGTCACTTCTGACGTCCCTTAAAACACATATGTGACAATGTTGGATCCTATTACAGTTTTGAACAACTTGGATAGAAAGGTCCTATAAATGAACCAGCAGACGAGCAAATAGCCGAACAGAACAGATTCAAATAACATCTCCACTGGAGATACCTGTGCTGCCCAATCTTTGCAGGAAGGTGAGATAGTCCATTGTTCCTCACATCCAACCAGATTGATGTGCCTGGAAGGGCAGATATTTCATTTCCATCTAGACATAAAATCTATCAAGCAAAAATAAAGAAAAAAACCAACAGAATTTTTCTGGAGGTACGTTTTTTTTTTTAAATGAACTTGAATATGATGCCATTTTGAAAGTTTTTATATAACAAATCAGAGATCAACAATGCAATAATCACCCCAGTTGTTAAATTACCTATAGGTTGGTCATCTTTAAAAGGGAATATGAAACCTCTTTCATTTACATTTTACATTTATGGCATTTATCAGACGCCCTAATCCAGAGCGACTTACAACCAGTAGTTACAGGGACAGTCCCCGTGGAGCAACTCAAGGTTAAGTGTCTTGCTCAGGGACACAATGGTAGTAATCGGGATTTAAACCTGGGTCTTCTGGATCATAGGCGAGTGTGTTACCAACTAGGCTACTACCACCCCCCGGTTGCCTGCTCCTCAAACAGAGGACGTCTTTGGAGAACTGCATGGCTGTACCGCTTCCTGTTGGCTTGGCTTGTGTTTTAGTGGCAGTGTCATAACAATTAAGGTCCAAATGAAGGTCGCCGGTGTCCCCTTCCCTGCCCATTCTCTGCTGCTTTAATTAGGAAGCTGCTTTTGGCCCCAGCCGGACCGTCACCTCCTAGAGAAAACAATGCTGACAGTGTGAGCCAGCTAATTAACTCCCATTCATATAGTTCATGCTAATTATTGTTTATGCCCCCCAATCACTCGAGTGGAATAATTAAAAAAATTTCCAATTAAATATGGCCAGTTAGCCACAACATAACAACAAAAAGTTAGCCAGTACAAACTTTCAACTGTTATCTTTCCTTTATAACCTAGTAGTACCTATATTTCTTTTCTACTCTGTGATTAATGGTGATTAAGTGAAGTGATTGTCATTGTGAAGCACTGCAGCGCAGCACATGGTGACACAACGAAAAGTGTCCTCTGCTTTTAACCATCACCCTTGGTGAGCAGTGGGCAGCCATGACAGGCGCCCGGGGAGCAGTGTGTGGGGACGGTACTTTGCTTAGTGGGACCTCAGTGGCACCTTGGCAGCTCGGAATTCAAACAGGCAAACTTCCGATTACGGTCCACTTCCGTGTCCCTTTCTCGCAAGGAAGTGGGTTCGAATCCCAAACTGCCAATTTGCCAATTAATGTCCTTTTAAGCAAATACTCCACACACAGCTCCACGAAAGCTTTTCATGGCTGCATTCTTATCCCGAAAAATGTGAATGTTTTAAAATAGTTTTTCAGTATGTAAATTTACATTTACAATATTCAGCATATGCCCTCATCCAGGGATAGTCGCCCTGGAGACACTCAGGGTTAAGTTTACATTCATGCCATTTACCAGACACCCTTATCCAGAGCGCCTTACAGTCAGAGGTACAGGGACAGTCCCCCCGGAGACAAGTGTCTTTGACAGGGACGCAATGCTTGTAATTTGGATTTGAACCTGGGTGTTCTGATTCATAGGTGAGTGTGTTACCCACTAGGCTACTGCCACCCCACCCAGTATGGTATTCTGACATCCAGTTTTTTGCCGAAAGACAGTTATTTTTGTTCCATTACTGTACTGCGCTCCACTGTAGTATTAGCTACATCTATTAATATTTACAGTACAGGTCAAAAGTTTGGACACGCCTTCTCATTCAATGTGTTTTCTTTATCTTCATGACCATTTACGAACACATGTGGAGTTATGTACTTAACAAAAAAACGTGAAATAAGTGAAAACATGTTTTATATTCTATTTTTTTTTTTCAAAATAGCCGCCCTTTGCTCTGATTACTGCTTTGCACACTCTTGGCATTCTCTCGATGAGCTTCAAGAGGTCGTCACCTGAAATGGTTTTCCGACAGTCTTGAAGAAGTTCCCAGAGGTGTTTAGCACTTGTTGGCCCCTTTGCCTTCACTCTGCGGCCCAGCTCACCCCAAACCATCTGGATTGGGTTCAGGTCCGGTGACTGTGGAGGCCAGGTCTCCACTTTTTGTTAAGTACATAACTCCACATGTGTTCATTCATAGTTTTGATGCCTTCAGTGAGAATCTCCCATGGTAATTGGTCATGAAAATAAAGAAAACACATTGAATGAGGAGGTGTGTCCAAACTTTTGGCCTGTGCTGTAAATAAACCTTTATGGACAACAGGGAGCAGAATGAATGGCAGAATCAGTCGATATAATGAAACCCGTACCAGTACCAGTGCTCGAGTGATCCCTGTTTTACTACAGTGTTTATGATGAAAAGGGTACTGTAGAGTGAAATTCTTACAGAATCTCGACTACATCTACATCCAAACAGAAGCAAGTGTGCATAGTTTCCGTAGGAATCCTCATCCAGCAGCTCCTACGGGAAGCCGCGCGGCCCAAAATCCCCCAAAACTCCAGTCGTGACATCAAATTCAGGCTTTTGCGCCAGAGCAGAAGTGCAAGCGACGACGCGGAAGTGAGTAAAAATGTGCGCGTCAATTAGGAATTAATAATAAAAGAAAAAGGGGCTGTTATACGAAACGAACTTCGTTCTTCACGACCGAAGTCAACGCAAAAAAAAAAAAAAAAAGTTCCAAGTGACCCCCGTGTTGCGGGAAGGCGGGCGCGTCCATTGATGCGTGTGTGTGTGTGTGTACGTGTGTCTTTAAGTAAAGCTTTAAGTAAAAGGAGGAGACACGAAGTAACGGGCGCGCTGCGTCTGACACGCGTGACTCGCCCCCCCCCTCTCTCTCTCTCTCCCTCTCTCTCTCTCTCTCTCTCTCTCTGTATGAATGTGTGAGAGAGAGAGAGAGAGAGAGAGAGAGAGGCAGACCGACGCCGGAGAGAAGTGTCCGAGAGCCGAGCGCCAGCGCGGTTCTCCCCCCCCCCCAGCCCGCCCGCCCGCCCGAGCAGGAAGCGACCCGCCCGGCTACGGGAAGGCACCGGCAGAGCCGCCGCGGCCCCCCGGAGCTCCGCGCCGTTGCGGGCGATGCTGTAGCGACGAGACCCGCGCTCGCCGAGTTCTCCGCCGGGCGAGGAATGCGCGCTGCTCTCCCGCACCAATGTTTCACTGGGGCAAGTGGAAGAAGAGGATGGGGGCGAACAGTTCTTCTAAGAGGCCGGTGTTTGACGAGAAGGAAGATGGTGAGTTTGCCATTATCATCCTTCTTCTTCTTATTATTGTAATTGATATTAATAACGTGCATATTGATTATGAGAGTGCGGCAGATCGTGCACGTACCGAACGCATCCCCAATCAGTCGTAAACATTCCAATACCAAGGATGCCCGCGACCCACACTAACTGTTCGACAAAAGCACATTAAACTGTTTGTGCACGCTTCTTTTAAAAGTTCCGGGCCTCGTCCATTTACAATGCAGGGTATTACGTGCTTGCTCGACATAAAAAGTAGTGCAGAGTAGCAAAATAATCGGAATCAATTCATGAAAATTTCCAGATAGCCTCGTCTGCCATTTTGGAGCGCAGATTACACTTCCCCAGAGACGTAATAATACCCATTTCAGAATGTCTTTTTTTTTTTTAATTGATTAATTAGCCGGGATTAGTGACGATCGAAATCTCTGGTAGCCCTAATAGGACAAATAATCCTGCTGGAGCCCAGCCGAGACTTTGTGCCCGAGCCAAGAGCGATTCCTAATGAGGTTTAACCATCTTAACGTGAAGATGTCGCCGGTTCCACTCATTTCTCCTCCAAAACCTGCGAAACGGGGCCAGTCCACTGCAGATTTGTATCATATGACTGTAGTGGTGGGAGTGGAGGAGGCAAGGCGGAGTTATGACCCAGTTAGAGATCGGCCACGCCGTGCCATTGCTGCCGACCATCCAACAGGCGTCTGAGCGGGGAAACGCGCAAGAAAAAAAACGATGTAACACAATGCTGCGTGACAAAAGGTGAACTACTATGAAACAACTCGGCCCAGATATGGATCTGGTTTCGCTGTATTTGGAGCATCGCTTAGAGCTCTTCGCAGCGCCTGCAACCCAAGACAAACAGCAATATTGCAACTGCGGATCAGTGTCGGCTCCCAAGGCTTCTCTCAGTGAATAATAACGCCACGACTTGACCGTGTTGGCATTTATTCCGTCTCCGTAAGAGGCCGAGCCACACCGAAAGTCAACCCCACTGACTAGGAACAGTGGTGCATGCTGGGTAACAACAACAATAACACAGCCCAAAAGCAAAAGTGGGCTTCGTCAGACTTTTACTTCTGTGTAGACCCTTTCTGAACACATGGGGAAGAAATGGAAGGAGATATGAGAAGGAGTGGGTCAATTAAAGAACGAGAAATGTATGACATGAAATAAATTTTTTGCTTTTCTATCGGTCTCAGTGCTCCCCCAACACGGTATCTGAAGTCTCTTTCTGAAATTCCGACTTGGGGCAGAATTACAGCCACTGTTAGGGCGCGCCATTTGGGTGTAGCTTTAAATGCCAACGAGGAGGAGAGAGGCGGGACGAGGAGGAGAGCGGCCTATGGAAGTTGAGGGGGCGTTCACAGAACCAGGTACTTTTTCCTGAAAAAAATAAACAGAACCCACTGGTTCTACAGCGTCTTGTGTGACGTGCTCATTTTAACATTCAATCACCGAGCAACTACGATGCTTCGCGTGTTTGGAAGCCATGATGGTTGGTTGGGGTTATTTTTTTCAGGGGAGGGGTGGGAAATTTTCTAGACGGAAAAAGCATGAGAAAGGGGAGGTAACCTTTCCCCTTGTGACATCATAAAGAGGACAAATTCCAGGTCCGACTGTCTGAGCTGCCGCTCTCTGAAGGGCGAAGCAGAATGGGCAAGGTACACGTTACACCTATCGCCATTTCTCGCCGCTGCAGGACCATAGACAGGCCAGGGGAACTCGTATTAATGCTAAATAATTTTCATAATAGGGGACCTTTAACTAAAAGATGCATCCATTGCACTGGGCCTACTGAAATGGCGATGAACGCGTCATTGGGCCTCAGACCCGGAGCCACCGGGAGTGTCAGTCTGGCCGGGAGTCCTGACGACGTTGAGACATCGGCCCCTCGGTGACGTTGTTTCTTGGCTTCGTGCTGGACGGCACGCGGCCTATGCACAGCCAATAATAACAGAGTGGGGCTTGGCAGAAAGGCCCTTTGGCGTAATCCAGTTGTCAGCTCAGCCAAATGGCTAATTTAGCGGATTGTTTGATTAACTGGGGCGGGGCTCCGCTATTGATCGCGAGCTGCTTTTTTGAAGTCAGCAGTTGGCTGGCGTGGCCTGAGATTGAAAACGTTGACGCTGTTTTTGCAGTGCGCTAATTATCAAGCGCCGTGAACGGTAAGATCTTGTTTTACAGGAGCGACGTCTCTCTTTCTTTTTTATCCTGGGCAAGACGTGCGTGAGCATATTTTGCTCCTCAAGACTCTGGAAGTCTGAAAAAAAACAGAACCCCCCCCCTCCCACCTTCTCTGCCGTCTCCTGTATCATTCTCTCAGGAAGTGCGTAGAACTGGCAGCCCCGGCTGTCGGCGAGCGAAAGAGGAGGCTGCGTGCTTCACATGCACGGAATAACGAGTCCGACGTGCTGCTCCGTCGTTCTCTCTCCCAGTCCTTATAGCCGTTAGCCTCACCTAGATCCAAATGCGCTCTAATCCTCATTTAGGCGTGAAGGTGCTGCTCCACGTGGTTAACACACTTGCAATTAATAGAATTGATTCGATCGTCCAGAGCTGCCTGCGTGAATGAATATCACCTCCTCTATACTAACCGCTGGTGATGTATAGTAGAGGTGTGGACCTTCACTGGTCTCACGATTCGATTCGATTACGATTATCAGTGCCTCGATATCGATGCATCTACATGGTCACATGATGTTAAGGTCTTGTTCGCCTGTGTGGACGCTCTGATTTGCTCCAGAGCAGAAAAACTTGTTATGTCCGCACTCACCTTGTAACAGTTGTATATACTGGTAGTTCTCCTTTAAATGCACACGGCACTATGTTGTGGGCGGAGTTAATCGTCTGCCCCGGTCCTGATGCAGATCAACATCCCCACCAAGCAGAGGAACCGAGCAGACTGGTCCAAGCTCTGTGGTCCTTGTCCCTGTGGTCTTTGTATTATTTCATTTTGTATTACATAAAAGCAGTAATATTTGGTACACCTTAGTTCCAAATAGTATTCATTACAGAACATATATTTTTTTAATTCCACTGAATGCTCACCGCACGAAAAATATGCATGTTTTTGTAAATCCCGGTAAGATGATATTGTTGTGTTGTAGATCTCTGAACACTCAGAGAAAGATCAGCTTTTCCTCCATTCCCGCTTCGTGTGTCTGTTTCGAAGTGGCGGAAAGAAGACACCCCCGCTTGGATTGTATTGGTCGCCCACAAAAATACGTCATGGTCGCCACGCCACGCAGCGTAAAACTCCGACACGGAACGGCACTGTATTCTGTAGAACAGGCCGCCACTGTCCCTACCTGCACTACTTTTTAACGAGATTCACCAACAGAAAATCACCAAGCAACATCATTATGATAATCGATTATGGTCTGCACTGCATCGATCCAATATCGTCCACGTCAGCATCGCGATGCATCGATTATACGATTAATTTCAACACCCCTAATGTATAGACTGTGTGCGATGCAAACGCCCTTTTTTTTTTTATGTAAATGAATGGCTTGAAATTTCCCCAGTTTCCTCAGCATCTATGATAGGGTCAAGTTATTCTGTCTCACTCAGCACCTTCAGAAGCCCAAAAAAGAAGAAATTCATTCATTCACAGTCTATATGGGCATATTTTTTTGTTGTTGGGCTGTTACATAACAAGACATCATGGTGGCTCGGCGTCACTGTGAGGTGACATTCTCCTACACTAGATCTGGACGGGATTAATGAAACAAGTCGGAAACGTATCCCAGACAACAGAAAAGCACATTTCACGATTCTGAATAGCACGACACGGTGACAACAGATTTAATGCCGTTTTTCCTCCTTCAATTTCATGCAACGCCAAGGCCACCAGGCTCAGAGGCAAAAGGCACCTCTCATTTTCCAAAATGATCACATAATACACATTGCTGCAGTTCAACAATCCAATATGCTTCATTTTATATCCAGTCAGGGTCAGATGTGTGTGTGTGTGTGCGTCTGTGTGTGTGTCTCCTGTGCAATTAGGCCAGTGCACGCTGAGAGGAATGGATTAGGACACAGGAAGTGTAATCAATGTCCAGGTGGGATCCTGTCAACAACTCAGTTCTCCCTCTTTCCCTTTTTTCCTCTCTCGCCCTGCCTTGCCAATTTCTTTCCCCATTTACCCCTTTTGCTTTGTTTGAAAATTGAGGAACTTGTCACAAAGACGTCTTAATTCCTGTACCGATGACGCACATAGAAAACGCTCGCAGGGCATGTGATGCTGTCTGTAACAGAAGATGAGATCCTTGCCCACCCTTCATGTGCCGTCTGAAGCCAGCACACCTTTCAGGACCTGAAAGCTGGTGGTAATTGTTTTTTTCCTTTTTCTTCGCCACGATGGTCTGTGGAGATGGAGGAGCCGTGCGAGGAGTGGCGGCTCATTACTGCGCAGTGGGAATGTAAAGGTATTCATGCGGCGGTGCAATGGGTCACCGTGCGGAGACTTCCGTCTTTGAGATCAGACCGGGGAGCTCATCAGATTCATAGAGCAGGACCAGCGGTTCTAAAAGCCGTACGATAAGCCGTTTGATGAAATTGCCGAGGCCCGGCAAGGATAAATGTTACCCTGCCCATCTCCATTGGTCACCATTGGACCTGTTTATGCAAATGAAGACCCGATGGGAAATGCCTCCCCTGGTCAAATCCATGCATTTGCAGCATTTATCAGACGCCCTTATCCAGAGCGACTTACAATCAGTAGTGACAGGGACAGTCCCCCCTGGAGCAATTTAGGGTTAAGTGTCTTGCTCAGGGACATGATGGCGGTAAGTGGAATTTGAACCTGGGTCTTCTGGTTCATAGGCGAGTTACCGACTAGGCTACTATCACCCTAAGTTTAGATGCCAGTTTGGATGCGCTCTTTTCGCTTCCCATCATGCCTCAGTTAGCACACATTGGCACCGTCGCTTGCTAATCTAGTCGTATTGAGCAGAGCAGACTGATGCAAACTCCCGGTTTTCATTCTTTTTGTGCATCCTGCGCCGCGGGGACAGGGGTCGATGCACGTTTTCTAGCCGCACTCGCTCGGCTCACGTTGAACAGAACGTGCGCATGCACTGGCCCAGGCACCGGGACAGGTGGAAGCTGGCGTCCCAGATACCTGAGTGGTCACAGGACTTGGTGTATCTAGGCCGGCTCTAAGTGCGTCCTGCCTCACCTTCAGCAATGCAGGTAGCAAGAAAACGAGGGCAGTCACTCTCTTTCTCTGTCCCGTCCTCCAGTTCCCTTCTGTCTTAAAACAGCAACGTTTGAATTAATCACAAGAAGGAGTGTTTTAGTTGTTGCTCTGTGGCTGATATAACAGTTGTTTGTTGTATTGCCTCAATCTGTTGCAACCCTACTTGATATGAAACTGAGGTTTTAGTAGGACTGGGCGATATTGCAAAAAACTGACCCTAATATATTTTCCCATATTGAACGATTATATTTTTTCAATTTTGGGGCAGCGGCGGCCTAGTGGTTAAGGACGAGGGTCGTAACCAGAAGGTTGCCGGTTCGAATCCCAATCCACCAAGGTGCCACTGAGCATTGGGGGCAGTGGTGGCCTAGCGTTAAGGAAGGAGCCCCGTAATCAGTAGGTTGCCGGATCGAATCCCGATCTGCCAAGGTGCCACTGAGCAAAGCACCGTCCCCACACACTGCTCCCCGGGTGCCTGTCATGGCTGCCCACTGCTCACTCAGGGTGATGGGTTAAAGGCAGAGGACAAATTTCACTGTGTGCACCATGTGCTGTGCTGCTATGCATCACAAGTGACAATTACTTCACATTCACTTCACTAACCACCGTCCCCACACACTGCTCCCCGGGTGCCTGTCATGGCTGCCCACTGCTCACCAAGGGTGATGGTTAAATGTGTCACCAAACGAATATCTATGTTTCTGAATATTTTGCCTCTACAAATTGGCTGTAAGTAATCTCGGTGTAAAATTTCCAATGTCGGTGAATTCACAGTAAAAACTGAAAAACCAAATTTTTCAATAAAATTCAGCTGTATCGATAACAGTTACCTCCTGGAGAAGTTAAATAAAAGCCTGCCCACACTGAAATCTGATTGGTTTACTGCGAAAAGTAAGCCAATCAGGATGCTGTTTGTCTATGGAATTGGAAAACATGCAGTGATCCACACATTCCCTCCCTCTCTCTATCTCTCCCTCTCTCTCACTCCGTCTCTCTAATTCCGTCATGTTTGCACATGATGTTAATGTCTCACATTCATGCCCTTGTTTGCGTGCTCTAGTTTTCGGGATGTTTCATGCAATTTTACGGGCATCGGGGAGCTACTATGAATATGTCAGATATCTGGCAGCCGTGTGTCTCCCTTTGTCACACCCATGGTGCAGAGGGACAATGGACACCGAGGAGCTGATTGAGTTTATTTTTGGGCACAGTGAAAGCGTAATGGCAAACGCCTCGCACGGAAACAAGTGGGTCCCCTCTGGCTCAACGGTGTGCTGAGCTTCACACAGTCTGACGCTGCGGCCTGCTCGTCCAGTGTCCCAAGTTCAATGCCTTGTACATGGATACCAGAACCTTCCAGCTCTCCTGCAGACCCCTCCTGGGCTCACACCCATTCCTGAATGGCACATACACAATCGTATAATCGATGCATCGCGGTGCAGACGTGGACGATATTGCATCGATGCAGTGCAGAACATAATCGATTATATTATAATGGTGATTTTCTTGTGAAAAAGTAGTGCCGGTAGTGACTGTGGCGGCCTGAGTACAGCGCGGCTCCGGGTACGAGTTTCACGCTACAGGGTGAGGCACCCGCCGGCCTTGTTCTCGCACCGCGGTCAAAGTTGAAACTTAATAGAATGCACGCAGGCGAGTTTTCTTTCTGCCACTTTGAAACACACACACACGAAGCTGGAACGGAGGAAAATCGGATCTTTCTCTGAGTGTCCAGAGATCTACAAACCGACATTATCGTCTTACCAGGAGTCTAGAAAAACACGCTGACTTTTCTCACTGAGCCATGAAAAGCGGCTTTAGATTTTCTACAATGCGCAGAAAAGCGGTCTGTGTTCAGTCCGCACTCACCTGACGCCACGGACGTCTGGACCAGGCGCTTTTCTGGCGTTTGGGGCTTCAGGTTGTAACGGGTTTCCTCCACTACACACGAATCAGAGAAATGCAGAGAAAGGTGTGCATTTAAAGGAGAACGAACAGTACATACTGTTACAAGGTGAGCGAGGACTAAACGGAGTGACATTGTATGGCATGCATCGTGAAGCATCAATATCGAGGCGCTGATAATCGTAATCGAATCGTGACACCAGAGAAGGTTCACGCCTCTAATACACAACATACAAACCGTGAGCACGAACCAGCCTTACGGGGATGACATCAGCCATGGGAAACACCTCGGAGCAGCCCTGAAGATCTCCGGATCGCGCAAGTTGAAATAGGGGAACGCGTAGACACACCAGGCCGAATAACAGGATCCCCGCCCAGGCCGCAGGGCCCTGGGGAAGGAAGGGGTCAGGAACCAACAACCCGGAAGAGAGAGAAGTACAACGCCAAGTGCACACTGCAGGACGAGGACTTATCAGGAGGACACAGACATAAACCCAGGGAAAGGGGAGCATGTCGTGACACTCTTTAAAAGTGATGTAAAGACACACACAAAAGATGCTAATATCTGGAATTTTATCGATCATGAAAAAGATTGAGCTGAATTTTTTCGCCATCAATCAAAATCATGTAATTCCCCAGCCCTAGGTTCTAAAAAACTCTCAAACCCGCAGGTTAGAACCAAAGTGGTTCTAAAGTGGGTCAAGGAGGAACAGGGTTATGGGCCTTCAAGGCTGTCAGACACTCACTGTCTGGTCTGGTCAGAGGTATTAGAAATGTGCCACAGCAGACTATTCAGCATGAAAGTTCACCTCCAGGAGCACCTGAGAAACATCATGTCCTTTTCACGTGCCATATATACATGGTGAAGAGGTGGTAGCTTCTGCACTATGCGAAGAAGATAAGCCGGTGAAGGCAGTATGATGCTCTGCTGAGGACAGGGCCTCAGTGGCATAGGCAGTATAGGGAAATGCCACAAACGGAGCAAGAAAAAACAGTCCACTATTCTTAAAACTGGCTTCCATTAATATGCCTTAATATGAAAAGAATAAACCAACATTAGCAAAGCCAATTAAGTAGTAGTAATAATAATAATGATGGTCATTTTTATGATGTGTCAACAAGCATATTTTTTAAATGTATTTAAATGAAAGAATGTCTAAGGCAAAGATATTACGCTTCTTGTGAGTAATTTACTGCGATACGAGGGGGTGCCACCTTAAATCTTGAAGCAGCACAGCACACGGGGCACACAGTGAAATGTGTACTCTGCATTTAACTCATCACCCTTAGTGAATAGTGGGCGGCCATGACAGGCACCGGGGAGCAGTGTGTGAGGACTTTGCTCCGTGGCACCTCGGCGGATCGGGGTTCAAACCGGCAAACTTCCTTGACCGCTAGGCCACCACTGGGCTCAAAATTTGTTAGGGCTGGCCCTGGCTGAGGAACCTTGGTTCCAGACCATGTTCACCGCGTGTTCAGGCCGTATTTGACCGCCAGCTTCCACACCTCTCAGTCCATGCAAGCATCTGCAGAACGGGCAGGAAAAACATCTTGGTTCACAGAGACCGCAGGACACCTTCAGAAGTTGTTGAGTCCATGTCCTAAAGGTCAGACCAGTTTTGTCTGGACGGGGATCTGATTAGTGTTCTGCCCGTTGCTGTGTGGTTCCGTGCGGGGCTGTGCTGTATTATTTAAAGCTCTCTGCACTCTTCACCTCGCCAGGGCTGAAAACGCCTCCCGACCCGCTCCATCTTACCAAGCATCTACAGCGCGTCGGTCATCCCGCCCATTACGTAATCCCTCATTCGCTCTCATTGTCTCTGTCTCTCTCTCTCTAAACACACACACACACACACACACACACTTTCACACCATCTCACTTGCTTTCTCTTCTGTTCGTCTCTGGTGTCTTTTCACTAGAGCCTTTGGAAATGTTGCTCCTGCCGTCTCTCCGGTCCCTTTTCCCCTCGTGTAACATGTCATTTTAACCCCTAACTCACCCGCCACCGTGGCTCTTGTGGGGCCGTCACAATTCCTGACTATTTATCTCGCTTCCGTCTGGACGAGGCGGAGTAATCGCGCTGTTTCTGACCTCACTGGGTGCCCGATGCCTGCTGCAAAACTCAGCACCGCTCTCCGAATAATGGTAATGACCCTGCGCCGGCCGCTGGCCACAGCCCATTTCCTTCAGCCACTGGCAGATGACCCAAGGGGCATGTTTGATTGAGATTGACGCAGAGATTACGGAGTGAATAAGAGATTACCGAAGCGTGTGTTGGATGGAGGCCTCGGCAAAATGGAACAGATAACTGGACACTGGCATGCTCCGCCCCCTCTTGTGTTTAATTAATGAGAAAAAAACACCATGAATAAATGATGTGGTAATGCAAGCATGGGAATCACGGAAATTTAGTTACCGTATGTCAGCTGGGAGGGTGCTGGGAGCCAGAAGTCAGCGGTGATGGGGATATCATCATGGCCATGGTGTGAAGGATGGAGTGTTAAAATTATAGTTATCGCACTAAATGTAAAACATATTCCTCCTCCCGTGGTCACTGCATTACACATCATTTCTGTGAATCATTTTCTATGATTAGGGAATTATTTGCAGCATCATTTATTAAACACACATACTGAGCAGAATGTAAACATGCCAGTCCAGATCATTTGGCTGGAGGTAGGGGGCTTCATCAAAACCGAGCGATGGTAATAAGACATAAAACGCATCATCTGAGAGTTAACGACTGACTGGGGACTCGGCAACAACCGCTTCAAACTTAAAAAAGGTCCTCAGATACCCTCGCCCCTGTAAACCCCAGATTCACATGGTGCACACTAGGAAAGGGCCGGCGCTGCGAAAGTGCGACGAGGATGAAAGAGTAATTGCGAGAGATAAAAATAGTCCAAAAACATAGTGGAGAGGAAGCCGCGGAGGGCGAAGCACGCTGCTTTGAGGCGGGTGCGCGACCTGAGAGGGGCCAGATTATCCAGCCTCTTCTTGTCTCAAGTCTTTTTGAACTCAACAGGAAAAGGAAACCACAAACAGGGACACACAGCATCCACCCTGGTGCTCAGCGCAGCCTTGCCTGCCCTCTTTCATAACACTCTTTATCTAAGTTTAACCATTACTGACAAGTTCATGCTGTTTTAGCTATACCAAGCGGAAAGTGACAATTAAAGGTGCAGTTATACGATTTTGCAAGCAGGCACATTTATTCTCCAATCAGATAGGAGTGGAAATGCACAGATCCTGGTAAACCACCAATTTTACAGTAGTAGCATTTGAATGTACAGAAAATGTTAAATGTGATGCATCATGATGTGGTTACACTTTTGCTAATATTTGTTTTATCATATTCAATGAATGTGACCATTTGAAGGTGCAATGTGTATGAATTTACAAGCTGTCAGATTTATACTCCTATCAGATAGGGGCTGTATTTCTCCAGAAAATGCAAATGCACAACCATTAAAGGGACCTGGAAAATTTAAACTGCATCAGAAAGTTGGGGTGTCCATGCATGTAATGTGGTGCAATAAAATCCTGGTAAATAACACATTTTGTGGCAAAGCAGCCACTTGTAATTGTAACACATTAACGATTTCTATGACCACTTCAGTCACATTTTAAGATGCTTTCCAAAAGTGAAAGTGAAAAGTCATTGTGATACGCTGCAGCACAGCGCACGGTGACACAGCGAAATGTGTCCTCTGCTTTTAACCATCACCCTTGGTGAGCAGTGGGCAGCCATGACAGGCGACCAGGGAGCAGTGTGTGGGGACGGCACCTCGGCAGATCGGGATTGAACTGGCAACCTTCTGATTATGGGACCGGTTCATTAACCGCTAGGCCACCACTGCCCCTTAACTAGCGGAGGTGAACGACACTGCTGTTTAACGGGAGCACTCTAGAAGAAGTCCATTTTACTAGCGAGCAATGGTCATAACTAAGGATGGTAGATGTAAAATAGGTGCCACATCCATGCCGAGCAGGTTAAATCGGTGTCCTCCATTCAGCATCGGATAAGCCCTTGTTTTTGAGAAGCGGAGTGTGCTGACGCAGCCGCCACCAGAAACCCCCTGCCCCGTCGCCTCGATTGATCTGCGTAGGAGGCCGGTGTTGGCGGTCCATTTTAATGCGATCAGCCTGGTGGATTTTTGCCACGCCTGCGGTGAAAAAATATTAATCACATCACAAAGGCTGAGAGCTGGGGGGTGGGGGGATCCAGTCACTAATCTGCGTACACAACCAGTCTAGTATCTGTATGTGCAGTGTCTCATTCCACATAGGTTGAAAGGAACGCTTTAGCTAAAGTGCAACTGATGCATAAGTAAAAAAAAAAAAAAAAGTAAAATGTGTATCCGCTACATATAAAGAACTATTCACTAAATATTACGTAGTATAATTAATGTCCACACTGCAACCTTTTTATTGTCCTTTTAATTTTATTTCGTCACATGCACAGTCAAACACAGTATGATATGCAGTGAAATGCTTTATTGACTGCTATAGACCACAGTATTGCAAATATTGCAAGTATACAATGAACCAATATGCATATATTGCAAACATAACCAAATATTACACTTTTATGTTTTTAACATAAAATATGTGTAACAGGTAGGGTGAAGGTGTGCAAATGAGTACAGTGAAAGTAAAAAAGTAAAAAAAAATGTGCAAGGATTCTGGGGGGATGTCCACCCAGAACACACCCACGCCTCTTATAGCAGCAAACATGCCAAGGGGGGGTTCTCCCGTCCCTGGCTTCTGGCTCCTAATGCAATGACTGATGGTTGAGTTTAGAGAGATGGGAACATCCTTTGAGCTCCTCCGTTACATTTAATGGAGAACAATGTGTGCTCTGTACCTGAGTAGGCCGTTCACCTGTTTTATTGCCTCGGTTATTCCACGAGGGCAGGGACATTTTCAAGAGAATCACAGGGACGTCTCATTAGGCAGCCATTGAGCCATAATTTAAAATGTCTTGACCTTACTTTAGCAGCACCCCACACACATTACACCGTGGTGGCCACCAGACACCACACCAGAGTTTTTAGCTGCAGGCCCATTAGCTAAAGGGTGAAAAGAAGAGTGAGGTGTGACATTAAAAAAATAAATCTTCTGTGGCAGAGGCTGGCACGTCCTCGCCGTTTTCCTGACACCCTAATTCATAAAGTAGCATTTGAAATGCATAATAACTAGCATCTGCACTCACAAGGACAATGGCCTTCGCCGTTCTCATGCATATTCACGAGCCAGTCTGTTTGGAAAACCTGCTATTAAACTGTGTTAGTCTTGCGAAGAATGGATGAGGATTGCATGCTCTAGTGATGGTAGTAATTTGGGTAAACAGATTTCTTAAAATAAGTTGTTTGAGCCTAAAGAAAACCACCAAACACCCGTTCCAGTCAGAAATACACACTTGGTATTTTTCTGTACACTGCTTCATCTGGCCAATAAATGTTCTGTGCTATGTGCAGATATGAAATATGCCATCAGATTGGAAAAAAAAAAATCTATGTAAAGATCATAATTACGTTATTATCAATCTAATAGAATAAGATGTGCTGAAAAATGTGCAGACTTTCATCACTGAAAGGGCCCCGCTGTTCTGCAGGCTCTGAAATATTTCATATCACTATAAAATATTCAAGAGGCCTAAGGGAAAGAGCCAAGGCTCTTTTAGCCTGAGAATTTTTTTTTCCTGGCGCGTTATGAAAGTGATACTGCTAGTGTGTTTTCTCTGCTAGCATGTGACCAAGCGTGCTGAGCCACATGCCCCTTTTTTTTGCACAAAACCATGAGCAAGGTAATCTTGATTTTCGGGTGTTTGATTGTCGGCACTGTGCATGAGCAAAACATTGCTTAAAACCTATCCTTATGTTACGTTACTGTGGCCATTTAAGCCACGCCCCTTGTTCTCCCACCCCATGAACAACTGACCCCTCTGGTGATTCACATTTACATTTACATAGTGGTGGGCCGCTATCGGTGTTAACGTGCTGCGTTAACGTGAGACTCTTATCGGGTGATAAAAACGTGCTGCGTTAACGTGAGACTCTTATCGGGTGATAAAAAAATATATTGCCTTTAATCTAGTCACAAAGTTGGGTTGGGAGCTGGGTCTATACTACGCAAGCTATTGTGCCAGAGTTAAAGGGTTACACTAGATTTATAAGTATATTTCTTCTTTCATGTGTCTTTTATTTTCTTATTTCCTAAAGACTTTTATTTTGTTTTTAAGACCCGGTCCAGGTCTCTTGGACACATGGCGTGAGTTGTGAGAGGTGCGTGGGGTTTGTGTGCCAAAAGTTATTTCCTTCATTTTAATTTATGTACATATTAGGAATATTTTGCATGTGTGTTATTTTGTGAATTTTTTTTTTTATGTTCTTTTAATATTGTATATTGTAGAGAGAGGTGCAGAAAGACACGATGTGTGACGCGATGTTCTGACACGACCTTGCTTTTTGTACAGGAATGCAGTATTGTAAATTGTGAATGCTTTATGTTAATGTTCAGTTCTCTTGGACACATGGCGTGAGTTGTGAGAGAGAGAGGTGCAGAAAGACGCGATGTGTGACGCGATGTTCTGATGCGACCTTGCTTTTTGTACAGAATACACTTTGCACAGAAAATCTCTTGGGTGTCAGCTCATCATTTGTGGTTCAAGAAACAAAATCAAAAAGTTACACAACGCAGAAGAAGAACCGCTACACTATGATGACTTGTACCTTGATATTTTAGCGCGGATGTATACCTAGCCAAATTGCACTGTAGGGGTGAGAACGAGTCTTCGAACTGGGAAATTTCCACATCAAACGTGACGTGGCAACATGGATGCAGCTATTTAACTGAATAAACAGTTGTTAAACACAAGTACATCTTATTGAACATAATTTATTTTCATCACCAATTATCATAGTAGAACAGCTTTCTCAAGCAGTTTGTGATGCATTTTGGAAACTGGAGATGAGCCCCTGGTCTAATGCGCCACCTGGCTTGAGAAACCCGTTCTCAAATACTTACTTTTAGTCATTATTTTGGTAGCACACATATTCTGAATGCCTTCGGCAGAATTCAAATGAGTCATTTTAATCTAGAATCTAGATTAATCTAGATTAATTTTGCTTGATCTAGATTAATCTAGATTAATGTCCAAGACTACAGTGAGATTAATCTAGATTAAAAGTGTCATGACAAAGTGTCATGTATTGTGGCCACCTCTCATAGCAGAATCAGACATGCATCTATAAATCATTTTTCCTTTGCATACAAATCCAATTTAGCCAAAGCTACAAGTGACTAAGCCCCCAAACAAGATAAACACTGCGTACCTGGAAAAAGATTGAAATTATATTACAAGGAACAGAACATTGAAAAAAAGAAAAACGTCATTCAAGTGTCCTGCCTCGGGTTGGTCGGCCAGGGGGGCAGCTTTGCCAGACTCTGGTATTGATTAGCAGGAGACACTCTCCCACTTAACTTTAACCACGAGGGACCTTATCCAGGAATGAGGAAGAAGAAGCGAGCATGCCGGAAAATGTCTTATGGGCCTGTGCGATGATTTACAAAGGGATGTGTCCATTTCTGGCGGCCATCCACGTCCCCCCGGTGGCATGTCTTCAGTTTCTTCTGCTAAAGTTTTTGCTGTATGACACAAATAACTGTTACTGACGGTCCTGAGCCTGGACGCAAGACATTTCCATATATATCTGATCTGGTGATGCTGCTGCAGAACTTTGAATAGCTCCTTTATTTCCCTTTCCAAGTCCTCCCCACAGCAAGACATAAGTGTCTGCAACACACATTACCCATCAGTCCACTTCCCTCCCCCAACACACGGTGCTGTTTGTGCCCAGGGGGATGCCACGATGATGACTGGTGATTAATAACAAACACCTTATGAAAATTTCATCTTCTTCTACATAATTAATGACGGAATGTGAGACTCTGCCTTGAAGCAAATGAGTCACTTTTCTCCCAATGTGACAATCACGACCATTTTTTTTTTAGCTTAACACAATCTGTCTGTCTTCGCAACGTGAAAGCATTCCCAGATGTGTTGCTCTTTAGCTGGTCAGAAATGGACCAGAACCCAGAACACATTTCTAAATGCTAATCCACCAGTGTCCGTTCCTCCCAGAGTGTGAAAAATTGAACATTACATCCGTCTCTTTTCATTCCCTCCACAAAAGACGCGTGTTTCACAGGAACACAGTGTTGCATGAGGAACTTGTGTAAGAGATCTGGACACGTGACCCACCAGCCTCCACGATCATTTGCTTATGAAGCTATGTACAGAGACAGGCATAATCTTCACCAGTGCATTTTATATGGCATGCTACTAGTGCTGCACGATTAATCTAATCATAATCGCGATGTCAGTCTGTGCAATTACATGAACGCAAAAAGCTGCAATTTAAATGATTAGTACATGGATTGAATCAGCAACATATCCGATACATTCTCTCATTCTCTCAAAGTTTGCGAGCCGGAGGTGACGTGTTTGGTCACATGACTTTTGATTCGGAGACATATGGTTAGACGCTGCATGACGCGCTGCATCGTACGTCAACATTGCCGCCATATTGCAATAGGCTGTGACGTGAAGCATATACATGTCTATGGAGAGAAGTGTATAAAAATGCCTCACTCTTGTGCTGCTTGGGGCTGTACAAACCGCTGTACGCTCCAAACCAGATCCCGTGGGATTACATTTCATAGGTAAGGCTGGACGATTGTTTTGAATATATTTGGCCATTATAAAATCCCATTTTATAAGTCTTAACCTTAGCTAAGCTAGGCTAAGGTAGCGAAGCTAAGTCAGCCTCCAAACAACGTTTTGGCTAAACGTAGGCATTAACTATTTAGACTGTTCTTAGCTGTTCAGTTAACTTCTCAAAGGTTCTTTAAAGGTTTCCTAGCTGAGGTGAAGAAATTCACCTCAATTTACAAATCTTAACCTTAGCTAAGATAGCAAAGCTATGCATCCCTGTGTTCAAGTCAGCCTCCAAACAACGTTTTGGTTAAATGTAAGAACTATAATTCGGGATTTTATAATGGGCAAATATAATCAAAACAGTTGTTTAGCCTTACCAGGGTTTGTCGTTCGACAGTAATGTAAAAGAGTTTTTTGTGATTTATTTAATTTTGTAGAATATTGTATTTTGAAAGCACTGGGCACTTCAGGTTGTTATAAGTAGTTTGTATGTTTCACTTTGAAATTAAACATTTCACTATTAGTATGCGACTTTTCATTGATATACAAGCAAGTGTCCTTTATCATATCGCAATCGCATATCGCAATATTGATCTCAATAATCGCAATATGTCTTTTTCCCCAAATCGTGCAGCCCTACATGCTACCATATTGAATTCTTTCTCCTGTTAGGTAGCTTTGCTTCTGGATCAATTTAGGGTCTTGCAAAAGCTGCTATGACCCGGTCCTTGTCAAATCTCTGATTCCCAAGATGTTAGCAATCTGTGCTTAAGGGCAAAACAGGTTACATGACATCCTTATAGTAAGACGAGACTCAAATCAGCCAACATGGTACAACCTACTGATTTTCAGCTCTTCTTGCAAGAGTAGGACAGCGTTTTTGGAATGTCCTGTTTTTCCTGTGTTTTTTGCCACTTCTCATTTTGACTTTGACTGTAGAGTAAGTATTGCATGCTCCTTGGTGAGGATATATATTAATTTATCATTAGGCATTAGGCCTAGCACACCCGTAATCAGAAGGTTGTGGGCTCGAATCCCGAGCCGCCAAGGTGCCACTGAGGAAAGCACCATCCCCACGCGCTGCTCCCCGGGCGCCTGTCATGGCCGCCCACTGCTCACCAAGGGTGATGGTTAAGAGCAGAGGACACATTTCGTTGCGTGCACCGTGTGCTGTGCTGCAGTGTATCACAATGACAGTCACTTCACTTTCATTTTATTCAATGTAGCTAAAGTTGAGATGAAATGGCTTTCATGATGGACACTAAAATGGCACCACGATCTTAAAATCGTGAAACGTATTGGCGTGCATTGTTACATCCCCCAGTGTTGTGAAGGCTAAGTTGCTTTTTGAGCATATGTACTGTATATAACATCATCTGGAATTTTCTTTTTTTTTTCATTTTTTCCCCAGTTTTGTTCCAGTTTACACCTACCCTCTGCTCACATCTGTACACTGCTCACCTCTGCTAATGGTTTTCTTCTCATTTTTAAAAACATTGTGAGGCCTGATAATGCATCAGCATTATCTCCAGCTGAGAGGGGGTCTGGCATCCCCTCTATGCCCCAAACACCTGAAGTATCTGATCGCAGTGGCGACGCCTAAATAGCACCTAAATGCTTCCATTAGTGGGCAGCTTCTATCCAAAGGCCCTGTGGCTGGCAGTGCAAATCCTGCATGCACTCCTGCCTTGGCTCAAACCCAGGAGGATCCAGGCCAAGGCTCACCGACCGCATCCTTCCACAGAGCAAGCCGACGCCCGGCAGAGTTCGCTCAGCGCTTCCGGCAGGCCACATCGGCCATGGCAAAAACCTGCCCAGGTTCCCAGACCTTCTGCCTCTTTACACGCCCAGCCGCAATCGCGCTGTCACGGGCTAGGAGCCGCGAAGCCCGGTGCATGCTTGGACAGGCGGTCCGGTCCAGCCGGGTTCTGTGGCGTTCAAAGGCTCCCAAAGCCAGCCAAACGATTTGCAGCGCGCTCCCAGATCCTGCTAACGGTGCTGCAGATGATGCTTAGAATGCACAATGGCCTGTGGCTAAGAGAAGGATGGATTTGGCGAGAAGGTGAGCAGGTTCTGGGCTCAGATGTTCCTGTTGTCATTCAGTGTTTCCCGCTTAATTACCGCTTATCAGCATCTATTCTTCACAGCCTCTTTGTGGGATTCTTTTTTACGAACTCAATGTACTGCATCTCAAAAGATAGAATATGGTTAAAAAAGATCATATAAATTAACAATGCCCCAACCGAAATAGTCATTTTTCAGGAATTGGAAATTTCTGTGCTGTGAATGCTTTTTTGATTGATCAGGTAATATTCTAATGATGAAAATAAATGAATACCGCTGCATTTGGTCACGGCTCTTACTGAGGGGGCAGCCCCGGATCCGTGTGCCGGTCCGGAGTTTCATGATGTTATGCCTAATTTCCAAATACAGCCTCATTGTCCACGTCTAGGTCGTGGGTGGGGGGCTCATTGAATGGATGTCTTGGTCCTGTATTTTGTGATTTTGTTCTTGTAAAATTCCTGTCTTGCGTTGCATTCGCATCCTTCCTTCCCGCTGTCCCACTGATCATGACACTAACCTGCTAGCCAGAAATGATCCCGAACTTTTGCGTGCAACATGTTGAATTGGAACAAGCTTGCGGTGCATCCATCCATGTTTCACCTGTGTCTGTAAAAACACAGGTTCAAGGTTTCAGGTTTCAGGTTCAACCAAATGGAAATATTTAGAATTTTTTAAATCACATATATTCATTGCAAAAATTTGTGATGGATTTTAATTACTTTTTTAATCGATTGACAATCAACACTGAGTCCTCATGAGCTATCCACCATTAACATTAAAAATTATATATATATCTGTTTTTTTTTATTAAATGACCTTTTACACAATATATTTTTTAGATACACTATTATTGTTGTACCTTGAAGCATATGCTTCATTAAAAAGTTTCACATTTAGGTGTTTTGACCAGAAATGAGAAATTTAACTCCGAGGCACAGGGAGAGAAAACCCAATCATTCACAACGCAGCCTTCAGCGTGACCTCTGAGAATTTCAAAGAGAATTGATGGCGTCGTTTCTGTATTGATACTACAGACATCAAACGCAGTGGCCGGGGCACGGGGGGCATCAAGGCAATCTATTGATGTTCAAGCATCTCCTCGTTCGTCCGTTCGCTCATTCCCAATATACGGGAGCGGAGCTGGCCTCTCTTGTCTGCTGCGGCTTTGCGTATTACCGGCAGCCTGATGTGACTCACGCCTGGCCTCATCTGCTGATAGGCCGCGTCGAGATGCCTGGTAAATAAATGCTAGAGTGACTGGCACATTGCTAATTGAGAGACGTGAGGAGATCGGCTGCCTATCTGACCCTGGTGGGAAGGGAGGCGGAGGAGAGCTAATAAAAGGTGGTGACCCGGGAGAAAACGGATCCGCTTCCTGTTTATTTTGTCAGATTGGCTAAGATCTGCTTTGCGGTATGAGCAGAAGTGTTTAGACGGGGCAAATGAGTCAGCAGCCGCGCCAAAAAATCTCCACATCGACACACACACACACACACACACATATGTCATTGTCTTAAAAGTGAAGCTAAGTGAAAATGATTGTCACTTGTGATACACAGCAGCACAGCACACGGTGCACATAGTGAAATTTTTACTCTGCATTTAACCCATCACCCTTGGTGAGCAGTGGGCAGCCATGACAGGCGCCCGGGGAGCAGTGTGTGGGGACGGTGCTTTGCTCAGTGTCACCTCAGTGGCACCTTGGCAGATCGGGATTCGAACCGGCAACCTTCTGATTACGGGGCCGCTTCCTACACTTTCCATTTGTAGATTTGTCACCTCTGATATTGACATTACAGGGCCATAATTCTAAGGTTGTTGGTTTGAATCTTGGAGCCTCCTTTTTGTGTCCTTGCTGTCAGTGGGCTCTGAGTTACACAGAGTGAAATGCCACCACTAATTAAAAAACATTTTATTTATGTTATATCATTAGAAAGCGTAAAATATTATGTGTGCATTTGGGAATAAAGCGATTGGCATCCTTTCATGGAGAGACGGCTGCAGCACCTGCAGTATTTTATATTTATGTCATTTTGCAGACGCCCTTATCCAGAGTGACTTACAATCAGTTGTTACAGGGAGAGAACCCCCTGAACCAAGTGTCTTGCTCAGGGACACAATGGTAGTAAGTGGGGTTTCAACCTGTGACCTGATGTGGGCTTCAAAAGTTTATATGATAAGACTTTCGGAATCTCTCCGTCCCACGTCGTGCTGTCAGGGTCTCCTGCATGGGGTGGGAGATGTTGTCCAGCAGGGATAACAGCTTAGCCACCATTCTCCTGTCACTCACCACCTCCACTGTGTCCACAGGGAATCCTAGAACAGAGCTGGATGTTTAGTTATTCATGTTATATGCGATTTTGTCTTTACTATTATTGTAATTTCTGTCTTTTTTTCCCCCTTGCAGTAAATTTTGATCACTTCCAAATCCTACGGGCCATTGGGAAGGGGAGCTTCGGGAAGGTAAGATTGTCATGGATCTGCCATCCTTCACGTTGATGAGTAATGAAAAGACATTTATGGGTTTACTTTTTGCTATTGATAGTATGTTGAAAACCACTCGTGACTTGAAATATAACTGACCGGTGCCATCAACTCTGTAAGTTCACTTTTCCAGCGCGTCACTGCCGCGTAGGACCCTGGGTAATCCAGTGGCACTAATTACCCAGCACAGTCATTATCTCCAATGAGGACGCTCAGATGGCTGGGTGAAGTGGGTCTTAAGTAATTACATTTTTAATTTTGATTAATCTAAACCACAGCACTTAATTAATTTAAATGCTGTGCGTCTTTGGTGCCGTGAATGTCTTCCACAGGGATTGGCACCCATTCAACCTTTTTTGTTTTTAATTACAGTATTGTAATGATGTTTTTTGATGTTCTTCTGATGGAGTGCAGTAATCTAGGCCATGATCCAGATGGGTGAGGCTGGTGTTTATTACGTAGCGTAACATGGTGCAGGAATGATCTTAGCTGTGTCGTGCCGTCATGTCTGACTCTTAAAGTATTTGCTCTCCGCCCTAGGACATGCATGTATGACATGCACCATCGTTTGTGTCTGAAATGTAATGGGTGTTTTTTTGGTTGTTGTTGTCGCGCTGCTTTTCCTTGCACTGTGCAATTTTCTCACAATTTGCCCCCCCAAATACGGAGTAAGTGCTTCTGAACGGCACATCAAGCAGCGCTTCGGAATGCATTACCATGCGAATGTATGTTAATTCCCCTCATCTCTTTCTTGCCTTCGCTATTTCTTTTCCCCATATTTTTGGCTCTGTGACAGGGAGAATAAATAGCAGTTTGGAAAATCAAGGCCTTTAGGAATGTGATGCAAATATATACACATACACACATGCACATATAATGGGTAAAGTCTACAGAATGCCAGCTGATGATTTGTATTAGAGGCTATGAAGTAATAAAAAAAGAAAAAAAAAGAAACTAAATTGTAAATTGTAAAGTTCATAAACTGAATTAATTTCTGAATTGATCAATGTTTATTTATGTGTTAATATATCCTGTACAAAAACATTTAGTAATTTTTTTAAAGATTTGATTGATCTTTGAATTGTCTGTAACCCCACATCATGCTTTATGACCATTTTACAACTCCCAGCATCTTGCAAGGACAATTACCTAAAAGGACATAAGTGGTTTTGTCCTTAGACTCAAGCGAGAGTAGTTTACTTGTTTGCCATGTTTATTTGCTGTGGCTTGTGCATCTCAAAAAATAATAAACCATCCCCCTTGGGCGTCCTGTCAGCCTCACTGGGCATCGCTGACCCACTACACACAAATCACCTTCTGGATGCTGACAGGCTCGAGGGCACAGAGAGCCGAGCCGTGCTTCTGACGTCAGGCCCCTCAGATGGAGCGGAGAGGGGAAAACGCTAAAGGTCTCACGCATGAGGTAGTGACACAAGCCAGTGGGTCCACAGCTTTTGTTTATCGGCAATGGAGGGATCTGCTGGTCCTGTTTACCTGAACTCACAGGGAGGACGAATGGGAGCCTTTCAGTTCCAGTTATCGTGGAAAGCACCCGTCTCCGTCCTATCACTGACACGTTGTAGGCTCAGTTCTACCTTGTCATGATCATACATGCTGGATGGTAGAGGGTGGTAGTAGCCTAGTGGGTAACCCTAACCCTAACCCTTACTACCATTGTGTCTCTGAGCAAGACACTTAACCCCAAGTTGCTTCAGGGGGGGACTGTCCCTGTAACCACTGATTGTAAGTCCCTCTGGATAAGGGCGTCTGATAATGGCTGTAAATGTAAAGTAAATGATAAGCCTGTCACAAGGTTTGAGCAGGTCATATTTGGACCAGCCTCCTGCTGATTAAAAACAATAGAAAGTGATGGACATACTCATTTGCACATAGACAGCAGAAGTGACAGCCAATGATGAGTGGTCATTGAGATGCATGTGGAGACCCATTCTCATGTCTGGTTTTAACTGACGTACGTAGAGCTGGCCACTGTTGATTGGATGCCCCAAGGTGCACATTAATGCTATATCTGATGATCCTCATTTAAATAGTTGACAGGTCAAGTCAATAACATTGATTTCTTGGTTACAATGATGCCTTTCAAGTTGTGGAACTCAACAGAATGGTCATTCTTTCAAGCTGATGTGTCAGAAGCTGGAGAAACAAGTATGGTTAGTATCTACTGCAGAAATCTTATACCTGTGCATGCTTGCCATTATAGGGGCTTATCCCTGCTGACCACTGCCCATTGCCAAAAGCAATGAACTAATGCCTTAAAAGGACAGAGGGAAGCTCGTGGAGGCCATGCTCCGGGCAGTGTTTGTGTAACAGGTATTCCCGGACGGCAGTGCCTCTCTAAGCGAATACGATTCCTCAGATCTGAAACAATTCAAGCATTAAAACAAGTGAGATCCATGGAGATCCCACCTCACTTCTTAAATTACTCAAAGGATGGTCTGCTGCTGCTGCTCGGTCTCCATGTCTTGATAGCTCACTGAAGCTGACCGTAAATTACATAGTACAGTTCTAATTAATATTAATGCTGTATGTTCTCCCAATTATTATTCATAATATAATTCAAGGACCCCACAAAAATAAGAACAAACAATATGAAATACATACCAGACTAAAAACTACATAAAATAGGACAAAGAAGAAGAAAATTACTTAAAACAGACAAGTCTTATATTTACAGAATTTATCAGATGCCCTTATCCAGAGTGATTTACAATCAGTAGTGACAGGGACAGTCCCCCTGGAGACATTCAGGGTTAGGGTTAGTGTCTCGCTCAGGGACACAGTGGGAGTAAGTGGGGTTTGAACCTGTGACGTTGGATCTCCTGGTTCATAGGCGAGTGCCTTACCCACATATCTACTACCTTATGAGTTTGTACTTAAAAATAGGAAAAAGGGTTTGTGTTTCCGTTATCTGGTGGTAAGGAATTCCAGAGTCGGGGAGCAGAGCAACAAACTCTGGATAATAATAAATATTCGATTCCGAATTCTATAAATTCTGTTCCCGGTTTCACCACTCATTTAGTCATAATGTCCATGGCTCTACTGTGGACACAGATGAGGCCACTCCAGTCACAGCCAGCGTCAGCTATGACCTTTTCAGAGAACAGAGAACGTTCCGGGCCTAATCTTGACATGAGCGCTGCTGTAGCGTGACTCTCGGATGGACTCCCCGCTGAAGGCTTTCGGAGCTTGATTCCGCCAGGTTGCACCGAAAGACTCTCAGGGGAGAGGAGGGAGCGTTCCGTTGGAATAAGGTATGCTATTTGTGGCCCGTGGACTGTCGTTGATAGTGCGTCGCAGATGGAACCACTGATTGGACAGGAAGAGGACCCGCCCCGAGCTTGATGTTACATTACAGCCAAGGGCAACACCTGAGCCTGGAGCCACCTGCTCGGGTTGTTTGTCTCTTGGCTTCTTCTTCATTTTCCTTCAGCTTCTCCAGTTAGGGGTCACAACAGCAGATGAACCAGTCTGGCTGTTTGCATACTGACATGGCAAAAGTTTTACGCCAGACGCCCTACTGAAAAATATGCACAAGTGTCTTTCTGTTGTTAATACTCAAAGGAGTGTACAGCATTAATTTACCCCTTTACATTTAAATATACAGCATTTATCAGTAGATACAGGGACAGTCCCCCAGGAGACACTCATGGTGAAGTGTCTTTGCTCAGCGACTCCAAGGTAGCAAGTGAGTTTTGAACCTGTGACTTTGTGGTGATCTGATTCATAGCGTCTTACCCACTAGGCTACTACCACCCCCATTAAAACATTTCATGTCAACCATACACATTACAGGATCAACTAAATAAATTAAATAGCCCTTTTTCCCCCAGTAGCTTTATGAAATGGTCAAGTATGTCATTGTGTGTATCGTTGGAGAGATGCTTTCTACCAAGTATTACGACAGTACTCAAGCTGCTGCCATATATTATTTTATGTGGTGGCCTAGCGGTGGTGGCCTAGCAGTTAAGGAAGTGGCCCCGTAATCAGAAGGTTGCCGGTTCAAATCCCGACCCGCCAAGGTTCCACTGAGGTGCCACTGAGCAAAAGCACCGTCCCCACACACTGCTCCCCGGGCGCCTGTCATGGCTGCCCACTGCTCACTCAGGGTGATGGGTTAAATGCAGAGGACAAATTTCACTGTGTGCACCGTGTGCTGTGCTGCTGTGTATCACATGTGACAATCACTTCACTTTCTTTTCTTATTTGAATAAAAAAAAAAGCCTGATTGGGCTATAGTCCATTGTCCATAGTTGGAGAATGTGTTCGTTGCAGACCAAAGTTTAATGTAAATTAAATATAATTTATATTGATAAATTATATTATACAGGCACAGGCAAGTTTTCTGTCAAGCCTGAAAATATAGCATTTCAAGCTCTTGCATGGTTTATTTAATTATTTATTTTTCGCTATATTGTCTTCCTGAAAGAAGTTATTACATTTATTCAGAATTACCTGCCAATGCTATTAATCTTTATTATGCACCTATTTGCCTGCTCATGAAGGCAAGCGCAGCAGAGCACGTCCCTCCAGTGTCTCTTCCAGATCAGGACGGATTTGCTTTGAATTGCTCATCTCGACCCACGCATTTTTATTTTTTTTTTGTCTTACTGCTGTTTAATTATCTCCCCTCAATCTTTTATGAATTCCTTTTGAACACGAGCTCTGCAGGGACGAGGCTCGTAAAGTGCGTTGTCAACCAATTCTAACCGAGACGACCATAGTGCATGATGTTTTTTAAAACCGTAAATGCAAAATGTTCTTGCTTTGTGTAACGAGACTTGCAATGTCTTGTTTTTTTTTATTATGTATGGTGTGATCTCGGCTTGCATATTCTTTCCACTTTTTGGAAATCACTTTCAAAAACCACTTTCATTTCCTCAGGCCGTCACAGTCGATAGGCTATAAAGAAGGGACGGCGGAAATAAATTAATACAAAAACGAAATGATTTCTCTTCGCCTCTGACAAGTTCATCTGAGCTCGGAGGCGTAATTCAGCCGTGCGCGTCTCCTGCTCGCGCAGCCGATCGATCCCACGTGACTTCTTGTGCTCTGTGCAGGTGGGAAGTGTCGAGATCGAAGTCTGTGAATTACCGGCCTCCGTCGCAAACTTCGCCGACCCAGAAAAGCGACACCTCCGTCTCCCCAACTCCTCTGCATTCTATACCAAAGGCCTTTTCTCTCTGTGTAGCTGGAGTTCCCCAGAGGTCCACACTGTGACAACAATGGATAGAGCTTCTAAGTATAGCGGAAGCGTCAGACATGGGGAAGTTTTAAAAAGTAAACACCCCCGCCCCAACCTTTTAGATGCAGCATTCCTCATAATGCCACTCGCACTTTGTTGAAGCACACGAAAGAGCATTTCTAACAGAGGAAAAAAAATTAATCATTTATAAATATTTAACATGTAAATTACGTTTTTTTTTTTTTTTTTACTTCCTGTGTGTGGTCTGACCTATGACCCAGAAGTGACCACAAAGTCAGAGGTTCAAACCTCACTTACTTCCCTGAGCAAGACACTTAACCCTGAGTGTCTCTAGGGGGACTGTCCCTGTAACTACTGATTGTAAGTCGCTCTGGATGAGGACGTCTGCTGAAATTCCATAAATGTGAATGTAGACAATTCCTACTGAAAGATGGAGACGTACAGTGCAGTTTTAGGGCTGATTCAGATGATCTTTTTCAAAAGAAGACACATGGCTCCCTGCTTGCATCCCATGTCTGAGCCCGATTTGCACACTTGCCTGTCACAATTTTAAACATGTATGACAGACAGATTTAATCTTAAGAATTAATTTAGTGCAAAATGTGCAATTAATTCATAATTAATTTTATTGATTGGCATAAAAAAATAATACTACAATTCTGACTTCAGTCTTGAAGTATTAAGGAAATTTAATTTTTCCTTTTTTCCTTATGCTAAACGTTTAAATAAGAAACTACGAACCATAAATGGCTGGGCGCTAGTTATCTGTATCTTAGGAGCTAAACCAACCCTTTTTGTTGGTTTGTAATTATGTTTGGCACCCGGAAGAGAAACTATAATGATATTTTCATAAAAACAGTTTAAAGGGGGAGGAGCCTGTATACATGATTGACATTTGAATGTGAACACTCCCTATGTGCTGAGTCTCATTTAAGCCTGTAGCAACAGGTAACTTGTCATGTCAATTCGACACTGATCTCATTAAGAAGCTGCAAATGAAATTAGAAGATCAGCCCTGGACCTTTTCATCCTTTTAAAACCTGCTACCACAAGCACAAAATCTGTAGCGATGCTCCTAGCAAAAACCCTCCCATGTTGCGGGGGACTGTCGCGCTTTCTCGCGCCCATAAAGCAACTCCACTCCGGCACGTGAATTATTCATAAAGCCGTAAAGCCAGGTGTTTGAAGAGATTGTGCTCTTTTAAGTGTTGCGACTGTAAAAGGCGGAGCTACCCCCGGGCCCCCCGAAAAAATAACCTGCCACGTCGCCTTTGGAAAGAGTAATCAAGAGTCGGGGGGAACTGAGCCCTTTAAAGATGTAATAAAATATGCCTCCGGTGAACAGGAGTGGGCAGACGGAGCTTAATGGATGCACAGAGTCGTCGGTTTGTTATTACGAGAGCAGAAGTGGGAGAACACACGTTGTTGTTAACTGAAACCACTCCCCTTTGCCCGAAGCCGCTCTATGTGTCGTTGCAGCTCTTCTCATTGCCGTTTTATTTACTCTCAGCGGAGCGGTTGAAAAATCATTTCGTCCTTTGCGCCGTGGCACTGCAGCGCATCCCGATTCCGTGGCCATGAGGTGCATAAAGCCACTTAAAGACATATGCGTGCATGGGGCTAAGCAGACAAATGAGCCAATTGAATGCGGCTCACTGGATCTATGGCTCCTGTGTGTCTTCGGCCACAGACTGCAGCCCCCTCTGCAGCTCACTACTCCACTCGTTAATGGTCAGTTTCGGACCAAGGGACCCCTTCTGACCTGAGATAATGGTGGCGTGGGGCCACACAGCGACAGTGCAGTGACACTGATGTAGAGGCGGCGTGCTGGCAGCAGTGGATAAGAGTTTTTACCCGCGTCAGCAACACAGCTTGCTGGATATTGGATATCTACCACCCCAAAACATCCAGACGGCAGCCATCCGGTGGCCAAACCAGCCACGGATGGATCACCTGAAGCCCAACACTAACGGGGCAACTGGGGCTGCAAAGAATCTAATGTAAAACCACTTTACATACAAAATAATTAAAAATAAATTATTTTAGCATTAATAATTAGAAATAGGATTTTTTACAATATTATTTCTGTTGCTATGATGATACAGATCATGTTTAGAATGTGATGTTGTAATTTTGCATTATAGCTGCACATCCCAAAATATTGCATTGTGATTATTTCCAGTACCGTACAGCTCTCAAAAAAAAAAAAAAAAGAAGAGGAGTGTTCGTCCGTGAAAGCTATATTAGAAATGAGTTCTGGTGCCACAGACACTTTAAGATTGCGGAAATTCAACCTGACACCCTATTTCCTAGACTGATCTGAAATACTCTAAAACTCGGTGGCATCTCTGGGAAAAAGTTCCCGCCAAAAAAAGTTCCTGCTCTATATATAGAAGTGTCGCATCTGTTCTTTAATTAGGGAGATGTGTGTGTGTGTGTGTGTGTGTGTGTTGTGTGCTTTTGTTGTTGACTCATCATTGACTCATGACCTTTAGGAGGGAACCGGTGAGCGGGGTGTCTGTCGCAGCTCATTAGTGTATTCATTAGCCCCGGTTTTTCGTGAAATGACACACTTCTACGACGCAGCTGCTCGCTGCTGTCACAATAAGGGACGTCAGGGCGAAATCAGATGTCCTCAGTCTGCGTGTGCATTCATGGAATAAAAAAAAAAATAAATAAATAATTAAACAGAACCAGGACCAAGATTAGGATCAGGGCCCAAAGTGAAGTGATTGTCACTTGTGATACACAGCAGCACAGAACACGGTGCACACAGTGAAATTTGTCCTCTGCATTTAACCCATCACCCTGAGTGAGCAGTGGGCAGCCATGACAGGCGCCCGGGGAGCAGTGTGTGGGGACGGTGCTTTGCTCAGTGGCACCTTGGCGGATCGGGATTCAAACCGGCAACCTTCTGATTACGGGGCCGCTTCCTTAACCGCTAGGCCACCGCTGCCCCTAAAAGGTCAGTTTCATTGGCCGGGAAAAGGGCGGGACATTACGTTGTCCCGGCATCTCTCAATAAGAATGGAATCCTTAAGCTTCCAGGTCCGTTCTCCTGTACTCTGTGCTGGCTTCGGTGGGCTGCAGCCATGTCCACATCCACGTGGCGCAGCGTGGCGTCACAGCGCGGCCAAAAGAATCGCTCCCTTTCCTTTTTTTTTGTGGCGCTGACCTTTCCGTGTCCCGTTTAATCTGGCATGTGCACGAAAAGCTGGTGTTTGTAATGAATATTTAACGATGACAGCAAAGGGATCCCGTTGCTTTAGGCTGGACGGCCCATTAGCATTGTAGAGATAACTGTTCAGAATTAATTACCCTTGCTATAGAATCTAATGCGCACAAAGCCTCAACGGTTCAGCCCACCCTGACGTCCTCCCATCACCTGCAACCCTTTACAACGACTTAGACGGTCGTCTTTACTAATGTTACAACCAGCCATCAGAACGCTTCGATTCTGAAGCGCTGGTAATGTTGGTGCTGGTAGCGGGTGTGGTTACGTTCATGAACACGGAACAAAAACAGAGGGAAACAGAGGAGATTGACAGAACGAGGGAGTAGGGTGTGTGAGAGGTGACCATGATGGCTGAAGGCTCCTCCCCTTCTAACACTTTCTAAATCGCCGGGTGTCAGAAGCGTGGCTGGGTGGGTAGTTCTTGCCGAAATACAGATAACTAACAAGCACTCACCTCTCGTTTCTATTGCTGTAAATCCACATTAACTAAATGCTGTGACACTAGTGCCCTGTGTCCCATATAGCACCAGGACAATATGGCCCTATACATTTTTAGCGGGTGGAAACCTCACTGGCCATCGTCAGAGATGTTGGTGTTACTCTAGTAACCTCCGGTTGACCTAATGGGTCTGGCAAAGATTGCCAATCATCAGCAATCACCGGCATCAGCAATCACTTACGCCCCGAGAGAGGCAGATTCCGGCGGCGAAGGCTCGCGTCCTACCAGGCCGTGGTCTGATTTGTGAAAGGAGCACAGGTCATCAGCAGCCATTTTACCTCAAGAGAGGATAAATGGCTCTCGCAGCAGGTGGAAGGGAGACATTTGTAGCCGCTAACATCTAATCTTTGCTTGCCAGGCACGACAATGACACAAGCGCCGGGTTTCGGAGAGGAACTAGTTATCTAGAATTGTCAGGGCCTTTGCCAAAAAAAAAAAAAAAAAACTAAAGAAAAAAGTTTTTAAAAAAATGACACGCTAATTTCAGCTGAGTGCCAAGGGCCATTAAAAACGTAGGGTTATTACGCGTGATTACCGATGTTTAGCCAACATTCAAACTTGTCCATGAAAAGGAACAGTTCGTTTCAATGCTGGTGCTGCCGCTGGAAGCGGCGGGAGGCAAATTAGCAGGGAATTATTGCTCCGCTAAAACCCACTTTGGTCGAGCAGATGTTCAGCAGGCAGAAAATTCATCACAGCCGCCTCTCAGACAAACACGACGCCGACCGGCGAGACCCCTTCCTGCAGGTGTACGTGGGCATAACGTGTCAGCACCGTAACGCCGTCCTCTGCACAGGCTGTAGCCACCATTGGGCCGAGACTTTAGAAACCTCCTATCTAAAAATCTATTAAAATGTATATATTGCATTTGTGGAGGTCATTATCCCCACACAGCTGGCCGATACAGCTAGAAATAAACGGATTTGTATTTTATAATTACGTCAATTTCAAGTGCCATGTGCCGATTTAAAGGGCCCCTGTTTTTTTTTATATCGGCCTTATTGGTCCCCAAAAGACTGTATCTCTTGGTGCAGAATTACTGCCACGTTCATCCAGTCCCACAATGAGACTCCCCCACGCAGCGCCGTTTTGGTGTCTGTGGCTTTAAATGCTAATGAGGAGGAGAGCGGCCTATGGAAGTTTGGGTGGGCCTTCGTGGAAATGACGTCATCAACACCGTTCACCAACCACAATGCTTGCCGCAGACAGGAAGTCATGTTGCCATTGTGACGACATAAAGTCGAGACGTTCCAGATCCGACCGCCTTGTGCTGCCGCTCTCTGAACGGTGAAGCAGAATCGCCATTTCTAGACACTGCAGGTCCACAGCCAGGCCAGGCCAGGGGAACTCGTGTTAATGTTAAATAATCTTTTCATGTCAGGGCGCCTGTAAGTAAGGAATCTCGGTAATGATTGAATGAGCAGCGCTGTCACCATGGCAATTTTGCCCCTGCATGTCCAGCAGGAGGCGAGTCCTTGTTAGCACTTCCTTAGTTCGTCACCTCCACGTGCTCGCTCCCATTCGCGTGGGGAAAATGATTAAAATGCTCTCAGGGAAATGGAGGGTCGGTGATCACTAGGGTTTGACATAATTGGCCGCGCGGCGGCCCAAAATAAGCGCGTGAAGCTCACGTCGGAGCCTCTCTTCCCGATGCAGGGGAGTAATTAGCCGCGCACGTTGGCTTGCTGTCAGATTATGACATGACGCCGTACGACAGAGCCTTGCAACTCTGCCGCCGCGGAGGAACGCCGCTTCTCTGCTGGGTCAGGCAGGGTCTGTTTTGCCCAAAGCTAAGCGGAATAAACGAGGAACGGCGGAGAGACGGGGCGAGCGCCCGGGATCACACTTGGCCCTGCAGGATGTGGGAGAGGAAGAAGGCAATTAGACTGCGTGTTTGTCAGCCTAATAGATTTCCTCCTGTCATTTCTCAGGCTAATGCAGTAAAAAGGCCATCTGCCCAGCTGTAATGGGCGGACCTGTGATAAGGCGGGATGCACTTCCATTGTACCAGTGCCGAAACATTCTAGTCCAACATGCCTGAATGACTACCGCCCTGTAGCACTCACACCCATAATCATGAAGTGCTTCGAGCGGTTAGTCCTGGCACATCTGAGGGACTTCCTCCCACCAACTCTGGACCCACACCAGTTTGCGTACCGTAGCAATAGGAGCACAGAGGATGCAGTCTCCATAGCGCTGCACTCTGTACTCACACACCTGGACAAGCAAAACACATATGCACGGATGCTGTTTGTTGATTTCAGCTCAGCATTTAACACTGTCATCCCCTCTAAGCTAATCTCTAAACTTAGAGCCCTGGACATCAACACCTCACTTTGCAACTGGATTATGGACTTTCTGACCAGCAGACCACAGCATGTAAGGTCAGGCCACATCCGCTCCACTACTGTCACGCTCAACACTGGTGTACCACAGGGCTGTGTGCTGAGCCCCTTCCTCTACTCCCTCTTCACCCATGACTGCCGACCTATGTATGGATCAAACTCCGTTATTAAGTTTGCAGATGACACCACGGTGATAGGTCTCATCGACAACAACGATGAGACTGCCTACAGGGAGGAGGTCCAGCATCTGGCCACTTGGTGCACAGAAAATAACCTTCTTTTAAACACCACCAAGACCAAGGAGCTCATTGTGGACTTCAGGAGGGAGAGAAGAGGCTCGCATGATCCCATCCACATCAATGGGATGACTGTGCAGCCTGTTACATCCTTCAAGTTCCTGGGGACCCACATCTCAGAGGACCTGTCCTGGAGCATTAACACCTCCAGCCTGGTCAAGAAGGCTCACCAGCGCCTCTTCTTCTTGAGAACATTAAAAAAGAACCAGCTACCCACTACCATCCTGTTGAACTTTTACCGCTCTACAATAGAGAGCATCCTTACCAGCTGTCTCACAGTGTGGTATGGAAGCTGCACTGTTGCTGAGCGTAAGGCGATGCAGCGGGTGGTGAAAACTGCCCAGCGCATCACAGGGACTCCACTTCCATCCATTGAGGAAATCCAGAGGAAGCACTGTCTGCGTCGAGCTCGCAGTATTCTTAAGGACTCCTCCCACCCGGCCCACGAACTGTTCTCTCTCCTGCCTTCAGGCAGACGGTTCAGGCTACCACGGACAAGAACCAGCAGACTTAGGAACAGCTTTTTTCCCAGAGCTGTTTCCTTGCTGAACTCCTCTGCCCCCCCCATTCACTCTTGATAATCACTGCACTGCACATATCACTTTGTACTGCACATATCACTTTGTACTGCACATATCACTTTGTACTGCACATATCACCTTATGTATAGCACATATCACTTTATGTATATATATATATATATAACTTAACTTATTTGAACTGTATCCTGCACTTGCTGCTTATTGCACTTCTGGTTAGACCTAAACTACATTTCGTTGCCCTGTACTTGTACATGTGTAATGACAATAAAGTTGAATCTAATCTAATCTAAACTTCGCTTAAACTCGCTTGAAACTGCTGGCGCGGTGTCCGAGCTACGCTGACTGGCTCGGGCAATTTCAGCGTCCCAGGAAGGCGCCTGAAAACAAGCACACAGCGTGGCCGTGGACCTCTGGGCTGATTGATTAGGGTCTGTGCTTTGAACGGATGCTGATCGATGTAGTCTGACATTCGCTCAGATGCATTTTACCTGGTCATTTGTTTCCCTTCTTTACATGCTGGTTGGTTCCTTCCAGCTCATTTTGTTATGTTTGTTGCAAAGTTGCAAAAGGATTCATGAATTTTTCATGCGTTTCTAATCCGAAAGTCATCGTGATTGCTACTGATAATTTTCTTTTACGTCTAAATAAATCAACGTTTTTCAAAGTTTTTTAGTGTCATACCAGGAAGCACCACTAGATGGAGATCGCATTTTAACAGCATACAAACACTATAGCCTTTTATATTTCTAATAAGCAGGCCATTCAGAGCATTTTGACTGAAAATTAACCAGCTATGAGCAAAAAAAGTACATTGTTTTTATCTCTGCTGTAAAAATGTAAATGAAATCCACAACAGTCTTGCTACTATTTACCTTCTTTGTGCATCATGGTTTGGTAGAAGGCTCACAGGTCCAAAAAAATCCTCAATCAAGAACCAGTTTCCTGTAGGTGGAAAAGTACGGTGTAGGTCTCGGTTCTCCAGTAACATCCAATGTTGTTTTGAAGCAGTAGAACGTCTTGACAGATCGCACTAGCGGCAACCCAAAGGCCCATACTCCACCTTTTCAACAACAACTTCTGCATGACTGCTGATGAGGGCTGGTTATGTGACGCGGAACACAGCCGTCCGGTCACCCAGACTCCTGACTCATGGCCGAGACTTTGACCTTTTAACTCCAGGCCCTCACCCAGCTTCACTCTTTATTACTGCAGCACGAGTAATTAGTCATACGGTAATGAGTTTTTCTCTATACTGAAGTAACCTTTGTGTTGGCACCATCTCAATGTTATGACATTCAGTGGAGAGGCGGCTTTCAGACCATCAGTCTCAGGAGTTCTGTTCTCTTCGGTTCATTCTGCTCAGAATCCCACTGTGCTGCTAATTTAAAAAATAATAAATATTTATTCACTGATTTTTTTTATTGGCTCCTTGTTAATAATAACATGCCATCAGAATGAAGGAATTGTGTAATGGCAGCCGATTCTTTGTTCATTGTGTATCTGGTAGAAAAATATACACATCAACAAATCTGTATAATATTTACACACCATGAAAGTGGAAGTGAAGTGATTGCCATTGTGAAACACGGCAGCACAGCACACGGTGACACAACAAAATGTGTCCTCTGCTTTTAACCATCACCCTGTGATGGTGAGCAGCGGGCAGCCATGACAGGGATTTGAACCGGGATTTGAACCGGCAACCTTTTGTTTACGCCCTGCTAGGCTACCACTGCCACCATACAAACAACATTGCCAGATTTTTGCTGACGCCTGACTATTATGCAATAGCATCCAGACACCCCATTTCTGGAAAATGATAAGCTTGTCAGCTAAATGTATATGTGCCCAAAAATATTTATATAAAGTTCTCTCAGAGACGATGATGTGCTTTATTGTACATTTATTTCTAATTATTAAAAATTATTGTAATTAATAATGAAATATATATTTTTTTGTTTAACGTGATTTGTTTTGCAGTGTGCATTTGCTGAATGTGTTTTAACGTTAACTTTCTGCCTTCTGTTGCCCCTGCAGGTGTGCATCGTCCAGAAGAGGGACACCGAGAAGATGTACGCCATGAAGTACATGAACAAACAGCAGTGCATAGAGCGAGACGAGGTCCGAAACGTCTTTAGGGAGCTTGAGATCCTGCAGGAAATTGAACATGTTTTTTTAGTAAACCTCTGGTGACTATCCTGTGTTTTTTCACTTCTCCTTTCTTTTGTGTTTTTTCTGCATGCATCTTCCAATTGGCAGGGTTGGGGTGGCTCATTAGAGCTCAAAAATGTGCATGTGTGAAAACGTGGCTGCCACTGTGTGCTTGTCATTTTTATATATATGTGTGTGTGTGTGTGTGTGTGTGGCAGCATTCTTACGCTCCTGACATCTTTCCTCTTGCACGAGTAATGATCGGCCTACTATGGTTCAGGCAGTTTAGAGTCCCATTACATACTGACGCTGTCTGATGGTGGGGTGTGACAGCTGCTGGTCATGGTGACTGCTGTAAATCTCTCTGTTTTCCGCTGTGGATGCCGATTGGAGCGAAGAGAAGCTTCATGCATAAGTTGTTTAGCTGTCAGCTCCTGGCTTTATGCATGTATGTTTTTTTTATGGAACTGGGAATGTTACCTTTCAATTCCGGTATTCCTCTACAAAACCAGTGATGTATGCGTATAGGGCCATATTCAAACTTGGTGCTAATGTCACATCCAGTACATTATCTGGGTTTTGGAAATAAATAAACCCAATTCTGTAAGTGCTGCCGGGTAGTTAAATTTCTTTTTTCGAATTTAATTGCAAATTTGCAACAATAACTTGGATTGATAAAAATGTGAAAAAAGATACCGTGTAAAGCCTATGTTGTGGTTTTTCGCTATTTTGTGCATGTGGTTATTGATGGGCGTTATTTTAAGTCATCCATAATGAGTAAGTAGCGCGAGGAAGAGCTTTCTTTCTTTAAAAAAATATGTTCATGTGACAAATAATTACACACCTACATAAAGCGTCATTAGCTACCCTTCTGCAAGATAGATTGGCTTCTTCCTTTTTTATCCATTTATTTAAGTCGATTTTTACCGCGGCATTTGACCTTACAAGCCCCACACATTGCTCTATGTGCAAGAAACGCTATGAGCAATATAACAGGCGAGTGTGACAGACTAACACTCCATGTTCACTGGTAAACACTTTGCTTGAGGAACAAACCCAGTTTGCATGGTGTTTCTCTGCAGAGGGAAGGGGTGGCGCCTTTAAACCTCAGCCCGTTCCCGACATCCACCCTTTTAAAGCACCTTGAAAGTGCAGATAATGATGCGCCCATATGTTCCCCTCGGTTCTGTGGGCATCTTACATCTTCATCTGGCGGAATTCTGGCGCTGGCACACCAGAAGCGCGAATCAGCAGTTGGCGTAGGACCGATGCCGCATTTCCCCAAGGCTTTTAAAACCTGTTTTAATTGGGGTGTTTCGTGGGCGGTTTTCATATCCCATCTAACCGTCCGCGAACGTGCCGGTAATTTCCCGCGCGAAGCCGTTTATAGATAAAATATGAGCTGACAGAGGAGTGAAGGTGCTACCCGCTTTCACGGCTTTATGTGCATCGGCTGCGCGGTCAGCATCGGCCCTTAGCGATGAAGTTCCGCCTGCGAAAACGGCCATTCTAGCAGGGGGAGCTGACGCTCTCATGCTTTCGCCCGCCGGCTCTGCAGCACAGAGGATCACCTCTTGCAGATCGGAGACGCATTAGCACCGGTGCATTAGAGGCTGCATTACCTCTAAATGCAGATGTGAAGGGCTCAGATTCCAGCTCTTACAGACGACCGTAGGGGACCAATCAAAAAGTCCTCGGCGCCTTTATTCTCCTTCTCGTAAATGAAGCAGCTCTTACCGAAAAGGTGGAAAAACAACATGATTCGACATCTGCTGGTCTGCACTGTTCATTTAAATAGTAAACTACCTTTCCAGCTCTGTGCACCTCCTCCCAGACTCGCTGTAACATACGTGGTGAGCGTCAGATTCCGCCCGAGCAGATCTGACAGGCCGATCCGGAAGCGCTCGTACCGGCTGACGGTTCCCCGTCACTCCGCAGCTGTTCCCCTTCCACCGAATTTGCAGACCAGAAACCGGACGAGGGGAGGGGAGGAAAACTGGCTTCTTCAAGCTCAGCGTCTGTCTCTCGGAAGATTTGGCCGCCGAGCCTCCTGCCAAGTCACGGGGGAGAAGCAGACTAAAAGTTTTAAAATAACTTTTCTCTGCGCTCGTATCAATCTCCCTAGCCTCATTGTGCTTTGTGGAACAAGGAGGCCTTCTCTCTCCAGGCTAAGCAATGCACGCCGCAGTGAAATGGAGGGAACAGGAGAGACGGCAGCCAAAAGCTGCAGAACTGACATTTGCCCAGATTCCTCTTTTGCCTGAAGTTACGTCCGTATTACTGAAACGTGCTGAAATATCCTTGCGCTTCCATATTTGTACTTCCATATTTCACTCATCTGTAACCCTTGGGGATGATCTGGCAGGTGGAGACATGGCGAAAGTGCAGCATTCGTTGTACGGACCATTTGAATTGCAAAGATGTAGTTGCACAACGCACCTACAGGCTTTTTCATGTCTCCTCATTATTTAGAGAACGGTGAAGGAGGTGTGCGAAAGGAACTTTTGGCAGTAGTTGCTGTGAACCTTTTTCTCTACCAAAAGCAGGCGTGATCACTGAATTTTGAACATTTAAGAGCACATTTAACGACTAAAGACTGAGCATAGACACGTTTGAAGCGACGTCTTTGTCACGTTGTCTTTGCACGTCTGCTGATGGTCCGCTGAAGGTGCAGAATATGCCAGATGACATTCTTTTTACGTCTTCTGAACATTCTAGTCCAAATGAGGTCCTTCTGAATGTCTTTTCTACATTTTAATTTAAACTAATATTTACAGGTCTACTGTTTCTAGGCTTCTGTGCAAAACTGTAGTGCCATTGTCTCAGTAGCAGACATGCATTCTGGATGTATATATGCATTTTAAACTTTTTTTATTTGAACAGTTATACACATCATGTTTTACCAAAAAAAAAATCAATTCTCACTCATTTCTTTACATTTGTATTAATTTCGTCCACCAACTATATCCATTAGATGTACAAGCAGTTGAGAGATGTGTGTCCTCCACCTCCACATCTTTGTGGTGCTTGCTTCAAATTCACACCCTTATAAAGCCCCCCCGTGGCAGTCCTGTCAAATTTCATGACTCCATCTGCGCGAGCAGAAAATACAAGTCTTTAGAAATATGAAGGCAATCTGCAGTCATACACCAAGTCTCCATATGTTTAAGCAAAAATATGTAGCCTATACGTCCACTACCAATACTAGATTAGTACAAAACCATCCCAGGTAGCCACTTTTCACATTGACTAACCTCTATACAGATGTGCTCTAATCCAGAAATTAACGGTATAAAATGCAGCAGCACTCGGGAAGATGCGACTTATCACGCTGGACCAGAGACTTGCCGAAAAGGAATCAAGCAAGTTGGTGCAATGTGGGCACATTTACCTGCTGCTTATGGTCTATTGAGACACACCCATGTTAACTTGGCCTGCACATACAGACGCGAATACGTGTGGTCTGGTGATGGATTGCGGCACTATCAACGGGTTGAGAGAATATCTGATGGTATTCTTGTATCCAGGGTTTGTCCAGACACCAGGTTGTCTGTGTTGACATGTGACTTTCATTTAAACTTTCATTTAAATTCAGAAGAAACACGGTTCCTACCACAGCAAAAACCTGGAGGATTTGCGTTTCGCACCAGTTCAACCAGTGCAAAAGGATAGTCTAAGTCCTAAGTGAAGTGATTGTCACATGTGATACACAGCAGCACAGCACACGGTGCACACAGTGAAATTTGTCCTCTGCATTTAACCCATCACCCTGAGTGAGCAGTGGGCGGCCATGACAGGCGCCCGGGGAGCAGTGTGTGGGGACGGTGCTTTGCTCAGTGGCACCTCAGTGGCACCTTGGCAGATTGGGATTCAAACCGGCAACCTTCTGATTACGGGGCCGCTTCCTTAACCGCTAGGCCACCACTGCCACCAAAATCTTATAAAACGTTACCTGACCGGGAATCGAACCCGGGCCGGTGAGAGCACCGAATCCTAACCACTAGACCACCAGGGACCTTCTAGGTCTAAAGCCCTGCAAGTAACTAACCAGAGGCAAACTGGTGGATAAATGACAAACACTGTATGTGAAGACTTGTCACCGACTTGTCTGCAACTGGGATATCGTTCCAAGTCTCCTCTGCTACTATTGTTTATATCCTGTTTGCATGGTTTCTACTCAAGATGGGTGGAAATGCATGCACTGGCGCCACTTCTGAGTCCAGGTTGATGGTGCACCAGAAAGCAATACAAGAAATTTTCAAGGCTGAGAAGTTTATGCAGTCATTTATGCAAATTCAACCCTATTTCACTTGCTGATCACTGGTTATTGTTATAGTTACTTGTCACGTCTTTGAAAAAGTAGTAATTGAGTTACAGTAACTTGTTAGCAGGGAAAATAACTTACAATGGTCAAATATGTCAAAATGTGGATGGCATGACTGAAAACAGATTAACTACACGTGTTATTTTCAGTAATGGTAATGGCATCACAATGAAGGAAATAGTAATTGGTCAAATAATCGATTACTGAAAATGACTTTTTCTTGTAACGCTGTTATCGTAACACCGTTATCCCATCACTTCTGATGTTAAAGTTAAAGACAACCTGCTATGAAGGCCTGGCAGAGCAACAGGGATCCAGCATTTGAGACAAAAGAATGAAAATACAGTAGATTAGGTTACTTTGCACTGCTGATGATGCTTCATTGAAACCCACTGAGCACTCATGGCACACACTGTCTCATAAAAATGTTTTTCATTTTATAGCTGCATGACAAATCATAGTACAGTGAACGTTGATGATGCTTTTCTGCCTGAACAAACTGAGCAAATCTATTGCACATTGCAATTAAAATCCAGACGGCATGACCAGCCTACATTTACTTTACAAAGGTAAACTAATGCGCTGCATCTCATCGGTAGACGAAAGGAAATGCGAATCATCGTTCAATCACCTGTTTGCTGTTTTTTTTTTTTTTTTTTGGCTATTTGATATAAGAATATGTAACGTTACTGGTTCATTAAAAACTGCAAAAGCGAATCGTGATTTGAGCTCGAGTTGCCCCACTTTGCATGTTCGCCATGTAATGAGGAGCCTCGCTGCAGCTCTGTCTACTGAGGGAAAGCTCAGGGATTCGACGAAAAGCAGCTCTGGTCCCTGCGCACGCCGCAAAGGCAGGCTGCCTGAGAGCGCCGTCTTTGATTGCAGTTGGCGGGAGAAGGCTCCTTCGCTCCGGAGAGAGGGAGGAGGGCGCAGGGAGAGGAGAAGACAAAAGAAGTGGGGACAGGAGCGGCACATTAAGAGGAAGGACAAGATTTTCGGTATTGACAAATGCATCAAAGCATTTTGCCGTTTCTCGTGTGTGGGCGCATAAGCAGGCTTTCGCTTTTTTCAGGCATCTCGAATTCAGGAGCCACTTTGGAGAAGCTGGGCCGGCTACTTTAAAGCAAGTTCAGAGAGAGCCGCTGCAAACGATGGCGCTCGGTCCCCTGCGCAGCGTGAAAAGATCCTGTTTAAGTCTGGAGAATGTCAAGCATGCTGCAAGCAGTAATTACCGTATCCATTTACTTGCCGGAGATGTTTTTTTGCACCACAGCGGTGCATTATAGAGCAGCTTGTTAAAATGAAAGCCTGGACCATCTGCAGCATGGAATAAACCCATCAATCAAAGTTGTGTCACACAGGAGTGTGTGACATGACTTATTAGTCACCACAGTTGCCATTTACAGAGGAAATATTATTTGATTCTAATAAGCCTGTTTTTTTCCCCAATAAACATAATGAAGTGTCTTGTGATTGATGGGCTTTTGATTCCATGATGAAATTAAGACCTGAGTCCAAGCCCTCTTATTTAACTAATGCAAGGTGATTCATGGTGTTCCTCCTTCCAAAGCCAGGCAGAGGTCGGTGCGTGACTGCAGTCCGTGTTTATGGTCGATCACACCCGGTTTCCCAGAAACCGTAACGGTTTGTTGGAAGAACATTGGTTCTCAGCCCTGTTGCTGTAGCTTGACAGACATGAAAGAAAAAGACAAGTCAGTACCATGCTGTGGCAAAAGGCCACTGAATATTGTGTATAAAACCTGCATTTCGGTGTTGGTAGTGGATGTGGTGATGTATGTGGCGTCCACTTACATACCCACAAGGTGTAGAGATTGGAGAGAAACTGAGAAGAAACTGAGTAGAATGTGAAACACTGCAGCACAGCACATGGTGACACAACAAAATTGGGGCAGTGGCCTAGTGGTTAAGGAAGCGGCCCTGTAATCAGAAGGTTGTCGGTTCCAATCCCAATCCGCCAAGGTGCCACTGAGATGCCACTGAGCAAAGCACCGTCCCCACACACTGCACCCCGGGCACCTGTCATGGCTGCCCACTGCTCACTCAGGGTGATGGGTTAAATGCAGAGGGCAAATTTCACTGTGTGCATCGTGTGCTGTGCTGCTGTGTATCACATGTGACAATCACTTCACTTTGACTTTGATGTGTCCTCTGCTTTTAACCATCACCCTTGGTGAGCAGTAGGGTGGTAGTAGCCTAGTGGGTAACACACTCGCCTTTGAACCAGAAGACCCAGGTTCAAACCCCACTTACCCACTTACTTACTGTGTCCCTGAGCAAGACACTGTAACTACTGATTGTAAGTCGCTCTGGATAAGGGCGTCTGATAAATGCTCTAAATGTAAATGTAGAGCATTGACGGGCACCCGGGGAGCAGTGTGTGGGGACGGTACCTTGATCAAGGGGACCTCAGTGGCACGTTGGCGGTTCGGGGATTTGTACCGGCAACAATCTGATTATGGGGCCGCTTTCTTACCTGCTAGGCCACCACTGTCCTATGATGTCAATCAGGCCTACAGGCTCCGCCCCCTTTTAAAGTTTGTTTATAAAAACATAATTAACATAAATTTTCTGGGTGTCAGACACACTCAAAAAGGGCTCGGTGGTTAGTTAGTTAGTTCCTCCGCTCCAACGTACAGGTAAGTAGCAGGCAGTCACTTGTCTTTAATTTATGTAACGCAGGACTTCTGGGAAGTGACGGCTGTTCTTGTCCCTCAGCCATCCTTACATCCTCACAAAACTGGGTGACTCATCCAGTGGGTGACTCATTTCAATCGGCATCAATTTTTCCCCTCCTGTCTCCTTCACTTCATCCACAGAAAACACACGCCGTCATCTCGGAGCCTTGCGGAAGGGCAGTGCGGAGAAGTGGACACTGCGGGGCTTTCTTCCACCCGGATGACTTTTGGTGTGCAAGTTGCGAGGTTCAGTGAGGACACACCTGCCGAAAACAAGGACACCCGGGCGGTGTGTGTGCCACGCGCTGCACTGTGGGAGGAAATGCTCAGAGGAGCGAGGCCGTATCTTGTGATCGAGGCGCGTGGCTCGTCCGGTGCCAGGCTCCTCTGGAGTCTATGTAGGCCAATGCAAAAAAAAATAAAATAAAAAATTCCAGACAAATATCCGCGTATCCGTGCCCAGCCTCTCCTTCCCTCCCTATCCGTTTCTTGCAGATCATTTGTCAACCTGGCCTGATTACTTCAGCAGTGGCGCCGAGGCCCAATAGAGCCTGCTGCTCTTCCTCCGGCACGTTCTCCACCATGCACTTGAGAGAGAAGGACCATGGAATTCCGACGGGACAGGTTATTCAGTGAACTTTTTCTGCTGAAACATCAGTCGTTTTTTTTTTCCCCTCTCCATCTTGCGGCGCGTGTTTGGCGTCATTCTTTGCGAGGACCTTTATCCCTGTGAACGGCAGCCTTGCAAGCCTGCTCACCCACGACGAGTTCTTTGGCGAAGCTCTAATCTGCACGCCTGTCAGTGATGAGAGACTGATGAAGGTGACCGTGTTGGCCTCAAAGGACACGTCTGTTTCATGTGTCACCAGGCGCTGGGCTTTGACCTGTCAGAGAGGCGAGATGTGCCCACAGAGTGGCTGTCAGAGGAGCTTTATGCCACTCGAGAGGAGGCACAGTTATACTTGGCTATTAGAGAAGCCAATGGTGCCCTAGTGAAAGGCCCGTTCCTCGTTATGAAAAATAAGGATCTTTATTTCTCTCCACAAAAATGCTTCTGTACATGGGGACAGTCATGTAAAATATTTATGTAAAAAATGATCGACGTTCCCACACCCATCATTCTATATAGCCCATCCCCTACAAATTTGTAGGAAGCAGCAGAAATGCCTCTACTTTATAATTTAGATTAAATATATTTATTTTAAATAAATATTTATTTTTGTGATATAAGTGAACATAGTACATCTATGTTATATTCTTTTGAATCATTCATTCATTATATTCATTAAAATTCTCAAAGTATCAGAATATCACCTACAATCAGCCAAATATAAAAAACAGGATGAGTTTTTTATTTAAATTTTGACAGTGGTTTGCATTTTGCTCTTTTTTTGAGATTCATTATAGGAAGATGAGTATAAAAACAGGTTGAAATGTCGTCCAGATGGATGGATATTGATTCAGCGGAATTAAGGTGTTGGTTATCCTCGTTTTGTACTTTACTTTACTTTATCCAAAGTGACTTACAAGAGGAAGATTTCTATAGATTTTGAGCTTACAAAACTAAGTTGAAGAACATGCTTGGAAATTAAGCGCTAGACAAAAAAATATTTTTATTTTTATGCAGTGTGTACGCATGTGCGTGTGTAAGTGTTAGATTAGTCTGAAATACTTTTTGAATAAACGGCTTTTCAACTGCTTCTTAAAGGTGGTGGTAGTCTCGGCTAGTCGAATGGAGCAGGGCAAGTTGTTCCACCAGCCAGGAACAACAAAGGAGAACTGAGTTGATTGGAATCGGAGACCCCGTGAAGAGGGAATTTTCAGTCTCATTTCATTTGCTGATCTGAGAGAGCGTTGAAGGGGTGTAGCTAGCTAGTAGTGTATTGATATAGGAGGGTGCACTTCCATTTACAGTCCTGTAGGCGAGCATCAAGGACTTGAACTCAATGCGAGCAGCTACCGGGAGCCAGTGGAGGGAGGTGAGAAGAGGCGTAACATGGGAGTATTTTGGCTGATCGAAGATGAGACGGGCTGCCACATTTTGGACCATCTGGAGTGGTTTTATGGTGACTGCAGAGGCTCCAGCCAGGAGAGAGTTACAATAGTCGAGTTTCGAGATGACCATTGCCTGGACGAGGAGCTGTGTAGCCTGTTGTGACAGAAAAGGCCTAATCTTGCGAATGTCGTAGAGAGTGAACCTGCAGGATCTGGTTCAGACTCAGTTTGTCATCAATCCAAACTCCAAGGCTTTTTGCAGACGCCGTGGGTGTTAACAGTACCTGGTTTTGCTGAGGGGAGTTGTTGCCCGGAAAGATCAGAATTTCAGTTTTGGATAGGTTGAGCTCAGACATCCATGCCGATATGTCCAAGATCCATGCCGATATGACCTTTTTTGTAAAAGCCAGAAGTGAGAAAAGGGTCCACTGGTGGAGTAAAACATAATTTCAGTCCTGCTCATCAATAACAGTTGAATTTGGTTGCAGCCATACAAATCTCTCCCACTCACTCACTATCCATAACCGCTTATTTGTAATGACAGTCCACAAAATTTCATTGTCAGATATCTTACCCTTTCACTACCTTTTGTGACACCTGTCTATCCTTTTTACTTATGAGTTATTATGTAGAGACATTTACAGCATTTATCAGACGCCTTTATCCAGAGCGACTTACAATCAGTAGTTACAGGGACAGTCTCCCTGGAGCAACTTTAGGGTTAAGTGTCTTGCTCAGGGACACAATGGTAGTAAGTGGAATTCGAACCCGGGTCTTCTGGTTCATAGGCGAGTGTGTTACCCACTAGGCTACTACCACCCGCATAGCTGTTTCTAATCTTATAACCTCCAGGTGACTTAATAACATGCCATTGTTTTTTTTACATGTAATCTGCACAGCTCTGTCCCAAATATGTCGCTAACATTTTACCAAAAACAGTGAATTTTAAAAAGGCTGTGGAGCTCCGTACATGTGAAGTGCAGCAGCGTGTAATAGCGCGGGCAGTGAAAATAACACTGACTATATCATCCGTACATATTTTAATGCCCTGTGGTTTCCCGCAAAACCAGGCCGGAGACATCTGTTGAGGCCACAGCTCACCCCTGAGTACATTTTCTAACCCTACTGTTTAGTGCAACAGATAGTGGTGCAGAGTAGATGACACCCAACAACACCGCAAGCCCCGCCCCTGACGGCTGTGACTAAACTGTTGCCTGTTCTCAAAACCTTTACTCAATTGCCGCCGTGCAATAGTCACCATACACACGCACCACCCACTCAGACCTATCGACAATTTGGAGTCATTAATTCACCCAAATGTTAAGGCTTTGGACAGTGGGAGGAAACTGGAGAACCTAGACAGACACGGTGCGAGCCGTGATTTGAATCTTGGAGGGGTGATGCCGCGAGTCTAAATACAACATAGGATTATTATAGCATTTTCGCCCTGTTTTGACTGTTAACAGTAGCTGTATAGTGTAGTTTTATTTCGAAAAGACACTTCGATCGTTACCTACGTGTAACGTTAGAGGCACATGTGGAAGGAACAAATCGGTTTTTAATTTCACTTGTCACCTTTATAATGAGCCAATGAGCTTTTACGTTTGACCTCTGTTTTGCTTTCTGGTGTCACCGGCCCTGGCGTGCGTCATTTTCAGCATGATGCCACCCGTATACGAGGCAATTCGCCGTTTTCCTGCAGGCCTCAGTCGCTCTGAGCAGGAAATTGCCTTTGAGTAAGAAGGGAGAGGGAGCGCCTCGTTCTTTGTGCTTTACAATACCACCAAGGCGGCCAGGCACAGGGGGACGTGGGTGGACCTGTTGATCAAATACGTCCACGCCGAGACGCACTTTTAATGAAGCTGGAGGTGGGACGGGGGAGGGGGAGGCGGGTGGGGAAGAGATTAATTTTCTGCTGCATGAAAGAGGCGAACAAAGGGGGTCAGCTTCTGTCTGTCTGTTCAGTGGCTGATAGCCACACTGCGTTGGAGCGATACCCGATGTTCTGTGTGTGAGTGTGTGTGTGTGTCTAGCCAGACGGCTGAAGAAACACCTTCCGCTGGATTATTTTAAGTCAGAACATTTGCTATTTTCTCCCAGGCCAGCATGTCACCATAAACGTCCTCCGCTGTGTGTCTGAGGAGCTTCTGCATCTGCGCCTGCACATGGATGCTGCATGTTCTGTGTCGTCGCTCGTGTGTGTTTTTCTGTGTGAAGGCCCATGACTGAGCGCTTTTGGCCCATGTCCCAGGTACTCGTTCCAGGACGAGGAGGACATGTTCATGGTGGTGGACCTGCTGCTGGGCGGAGACCTGCGCTACCACCTGCAGCAGAACGTGCAGTTCACAGAGGACGCCATCAAACTCTACCTTTGCGAGATGACGCTGGCACTGGACTACCTGCAGAGCCAACACATCATCCACAGGTGCACGAAACCGCCCGCACACCATTAACTCTCAGGTCAGAGGTGGACACGCCCACTTATAATCCGTAGGTCCTCCTCCCATAGCATAACTTCAAAATCACAGTCCATCATTTTCATTGTTGAACAACTTACCATGAGTTTAGAGCAGAACAAATAAAAAATAAAAAAAACATTAAGGATCCGCTCGTCAGATGTTTGATGAGCTGAAGGGTTTTATTAAGAAGGAATAGAGCTGATTAGAGCAGCCTTGGCTTTTTTTGCATGGGTAGTTGCTTATATCCTCCATCCTCAGTGCTGAACTGCATTATACGACTCGGATTACAGGTTTGATCCCAAGTCAGGCTTCTCTCATCCATGGTGCAGAGGCGGGGTTATTATTTATATATGGAAGGGGTCCTACTATCAATGCGGCACATACACATTTTTGAGAAAAGCAAGAGGAAAGCTTGCGAGGGTCTCTTTCTTCACTCTGCGCAAGCCATATGTGTGTGTGTGTGTGTGTGTGTGTGTGTGTTACATATACACTCATGGATACTTAGCACTTCAGCTTCCGGTGTGCCTACGATGCCTGTCTCTGGACATGAGATATATATATAAAAAAACCCAGGTACCAATTGATGGTTCACAGCATTTTGCATTTTGTGTGTGGAGATGGGGTTACCGACTGACTATTGACAAAAGTAGTTTGCAATCAGTTTTATTTCTATTTTAGTCTCTTTGACTATCTATCTTGTCTCATAGACATAGTTTTAAATATACATTTTAGCACGTTTTGAGGCTTAAGAATGAATTTATTAATTGACAGTCTACAACAATCACAAACCACTCTTGTGACCTGTACCATTGTAGACAAGACACCCCAGGTGGGCTGAGAAAAGAAAAAAAGAAAGAGGGGGTACAATCAGTCAATCAGTGACAAAAAGACAAGGTTAAGGGGGTGGTAGTAGCATTGCCTTGCACACAACTGGGTGCCGTTGGCGACGTTGTCATTGTCGGTTAACGCTTAATATTTTTAGGACCCACTTTTTTCTGCAATTAGCAAATTACTGTGTGCCAAACTGAAGATCCTTCCCTGTAACTTCAGCTGAGACAACATCCTGAGCTCTCTGCTGTTCAGTTTGACTTGACATGCCTGATGCCCTATGGGCCTACCCTGCCACCACCTGCAAAGCCCCCATAAATGGCTGCCCACCACCCGCCGCCCGTCCCCAGCAGCAACAAAAGAGATTAATGGCCCACATCAGACTGAACTGAAGCGCCTCTCCATTGAGCTCTTATCATCTTCTCTCTCCGTGACACCTCTGGAATGGGGGCTGGACCGGAGTGGGCTGTTTCAGTACAAAGTCTCCATCCCTGAGATGATTGGATCTAGGCAGGGCCATTGTGTGGAGTTTTTTTTTTTTTTTAACAGCTAAAAGCCACCAGAGTTTGACTGAAATGTCCGTCGGGGCACAAGGGACAATCCATTCAGGCTGCGCTTAAGGTCAGTGCCTCTATATAGGTCAGTTTACTGCTATATTGGGTCTTTTTTATGGGTTACTCCCTACTTTTCCAAGGTTGGTTTCAGCATTGCTGTGATTATTCTCTGCCATATTTTGCTGGGTGGCATCAAGTTCAGAAAGTCAGAGTGCTAAACGGCACGCTGCGTCCGGATTCCTCCAATGCCAGCTGCCTCGGCCCTCCGAGGCGATCGGTGCAGCAGGCCTCGGTGGCAGCTTTGTCTCATTTCACAGCCGCCTCAGCGCGTCATCTGTGTTCGTGAGGCAGGGGGGTGTGATGTTTCTTTCGAACAAGCACAGGAATGTTCCTCCTTATGGCCCTGAATTCTCAGCTCTTTAGACCCTGCTGAACGAATCCTTGTTTGAAGCGGATTCTCATTCTGAAATCATGATGGTGGTGGTAGTAGCCTAGTGGGTAACACACACGCCTATGAACTAGAAGACCCAGGTTCAAATCCCACTTACTACCATTGTGTCCCTGAGCAAGATACTTAACCCTGAGTTGCTCCAGGGGGAGACTGTCCCTGTAACTACTGGTTGTAAGTCACTCTGGATAAGGGCATCTGATAAATGCTGTAAATGTAAATGTAAATTATTCTGAACGTGTCATGAGAACATATTGTCTATTTGAATATTGTTGTGTTGTGTATAGTGATGAAATTAATTATGCTGTATGCTGTCACATATACTGTCACACATACTGTGTGCACAGTGTGCTGTGATGTGTTTCACAATGACAATCACTTCATATTTTATTAATGTGCTGCTAGTGTAATTTGTCATTATAAAAAAGCACCTTTCATTTTTACATTTACTATTTTTATATTATAATAAACATTGTGTTCACTTTTTTAAATGAACCCCTTTAATAGTTCACAAATGACATTTCATGAATTGATTAAGTGTATAGAACACATACAGATTAAAGAGAAGTCAGATGTGGTCTGTACATTTTACAAAATTATCTGTGGTCTGTAGATTCTCCTTCTTTTTACTGTTAGACTCCTTCCAGCCATAATTTTGTGCGAAACATCTACAGCAAACGTACCTTTCCAGATTGTTCTGAATCGTACAAACTGTGTTATATGGTAACATCTTTGTGTATCAGTGTCGCTGTTTTATGAGCACTGTTCTATAACACACAGTGTTCAGATTACATTTTTGGTTGGCCTTGGTGATCCAGGACAACTAAAAGATCGACTAGCTTTGGTGAAGTTTTAAAATGATACCCCAGCAACCTGGGATGGAATGTGTTTTTTTTGTTGGCCATCATGACTGCTGTGCGCTGGATTGTTTATGTTGGATGTCGCTCTGGTGAAATTACACGCATTCCTTATCCTGTAGGAATCGGACTGTCATATTGCTGAAACATTAAAGGAGCCCTGCAGGGTGAAAGAGATAAAAGTAATCCAGCTCGTTCTGTGGAATAGTGACGCTTCTGTGCTGCTTTATCGATTTAACCGCACACGCTCCATGTCTTTATTCCATGACACTGCGTGTCCGCAGCCTTCGGAATCAGAAACTGCTCCATCAGTAGCTCCTTATCCCAGCCAGTTTAGCAGATCACAGCCTCACACATCACCACTGAGAAACTGTTGCCCACCCCTCGGTTCCCTCGCTGCCGTAGCCCAGTGACATGTGGGTGTCTGAGCGAAAAACTGCTCTTTTTATCCTCAACAATCTCAGTGGGATCTGGTGCTGTGTCTGTGACAGCCTCTCCGATGTCAAAAAAATATTTATACTTATGGCTGTATCCTGTAGCCCAAGTAATAGAAAACAACACAATGCATCTTTATTGTTGGAAATGTGCGACAAAAAATTTAATTCGCTTAAAAATAGAAGAGTATCCATTAAGAAAAAAACGTGTTCTGGATATGGGGGAACCTGTGTTTGATAGCTTTTTATGTTTTGAATGATTGGCTGGGTTGCACAGAAGATACAAAACATATTTTTGAAATCGATTTTTTCATATTGCCTTCGTTCAGGCAAATCCTGTTCTATCTAAGCAGACCCATTTCCCAACTTAAAATAAATCCCATTTAACCCTTTTATGGGACTGGGGATATTATTTGCTGCTGTAACATTTCCAGAGCCGGAGAGGCTGAGTTTAATGTACGTTCCACAAGCTTTGAAGTTTAGCTGTGCCCTGAAAGTGCACTTTTTTTTGTCTGCAGAATTTTAAATGTCAGCCATTTTATGGTGATGTGTGTGTAATTGCACAATTTTAAATCCCGTAAAGCTTGCGGTATAAGACCCATAATTCCGTAAATTAGTGTCAACGGCATTAAAGTACTGTGGAAATGTTTGGGGTAGAACTGTTATGCAAATGTTTCTGGTTCAAAACGGCGCTCAGCTCAGTGTCCTGTGCCGTGAAAGCTGTTTATTGTTGTGTTCCATGTGACTCCAGACCAGTAGTTGTGGTCCTTCTGGGTAACGGACACCCACACACACGCACACACAGTTTGATTACTGGAAAGTAATGAAAGTGACCTCAAAAACTGTTCTTTTTCTTTGACAATTTATGTTGACAGAAAATAGAATAAGATATCGCCACACTGCTTTGTTGTTTAGAGGTGGTTCTCCCATCTGCAGTTCATAGGTATACAGTCATAAATGTGTGCACATAGGCTCAGTAATAAAACCTGTGTTCTTCTAGCATTACTCTCGATAAAAATCTTATTTCTGAAATTATTTCAGGCGTTCCGGCCGTTCTTTTGCACTGTACTATGTATAGACGATTGGATCCACAAGAACATGAGAAATGTACAAGCAAGAAGAAGCTTTCCAACATTTCCATCTTGCTTGAAGGGAGGTGGAAGGAACAATTTAAAGTCGCAAAATCTTGTCTAGTGGCTTGTTACTTTGTCAGATCTAAATGGAAGTGTTCCCCCACTGGTTTCAGGCTATGTTAACTCAAGTAGCTCTTATCTTGTAGGAATCTTATTGCCACTTTAACCACATATAGTTGGTACAATACGGTTATATAGAAATAATATTCCCCCATGACCATGGTGCTGCCAAACACAAAGCTACAAGTGATGACATTATAACACAATATAAAATGTCCAAAACAGACTAATGGCCATAGATTCTTCAGTTTTATGTCAGGTTGGAATAAGTATTTAGATGAACAGCATCTAAGCCTTGAATCCTTGGATCATGGCTCATTTCACCACTATAGTCTCCTTTCTTCAAGGCAGCTTGAGCCATTGATATGTGATCACTTTTTAGCTAGCTGTTTTGTTACGCTCCATGGAAATGATACATTCCAGACACTAGGGTAATGCTTGCTCTGTGGGTTCCAATCCTGAACTGCCAAGGTGCCAATGAGGTCCCCACCCACTGCTCCCCAGGTGCCGTCCAAGGCTGCCCGCTGTTGAGGGTGACTGGTTAAATCATGGGAGCAGTGTGCATCACTTTCACTTACCTACCATGTATGTACCATGTATGTGCCACGCACACGGCATCAAGGAAACACGTAGCATTAATTACTTCTAAATCGTATGCAAAATGCAGCCATCATCTGTAAAGAGAGACCGCTAAGCACAGTTCATGAGGAAGATTCCAAGGCTCATTAGCATATCGTCCATCAGCAAAGTTCAGCGAAGAAAGCCATGCACCGTCTCTATTCACTGCAGGTCAGACAGGGTCAGAGCAGCTCTTCACTCCCCCTTCATATGAGCGCACTTAGGGTCTCGCGGTGGCATTTATATTACAGCGCGACCAGGTATTTGTTTTGTCAGTCTGACATCCACCACCTCGCATTAACGTCAACTTAAGCCAATCAGAGTGACTTATTGAGCATCTCTACGCCTACGGCTTGCGCTTACGGTCCCGACCCGGCTGTCTCTTTGCCCCTGACACCATTCTGTCTGCTGCAGGAACTATAATCCAATCCCGCAGTGTCTGTTGCCTTTTGTCCACACTACAATTTGGTTCCACGCTGTGGGCTTTTTTGACAGTGGTATAGTATACAATTATTTTGTTGCACCAACTCGAGGAGAAGTGTCTCCTAGCAACCGGCGACTGCCAGGCCACACTGCCAGAGGAGGTAAAATTAGGCCAAGGAAGAACTCCCGGAAGAAAGGTCCCCTCTCACCAGTGACAAACATCTTTAAAGCGATTAAAGTCAGCTTATGGGCTGGATGCCTCTTGCTTTAGTGTTTGCCTCGAGAACAAATTCAGGGAACACTGGGCTTAAAGCGGAATTGTGAATCGGCGCTAATCCAGCTCGGTGTTTAACCCTACATGGAGTTTTGCAGACGAAGATCCTGTTTTTTTTTTTTTTGGGGGGGGGGGGGGGGGGGGGGGGGGGGGGGCTATAGTAGACGTAGTGCGTGGGGCATCTTCGCTGATGTCACATCAAGTCTGTCTTCAGGATTCCCAAAATAAACAAGAAAGGAGTGCTTTGTGTAATTTGGAGTAGAGGAACTGAGGCATCTAAGGAGGTGTATATTTCCACCACCCAGAAAACCGACTTTACTGGGGAAGACCCTACTTTATCCTTCTGGACAATTCAATACATCACATGTTCAGGGTATGCCGGTGGATGTCACATAATTGATATCTGCTGTAGACATCGCAGGACATGCAGTTAGATCAGCAGCACTTCCATTGGAAAATTATGATTGGCAGAACTGCTGAAAATGTCTTATTTTGTCAAAATGTCATCATGGACATTGTACTAACAGATGATTCTGAATATATTAGCATGTTCATAGCATTATTTGTCTGTCCAAAAGCTATTATTTCATACTGCTTGATAAAAGTGTTTTTTTATTTATTTATTTAAATATTGGCTTATAAGAAGTGGCTGATAATTGATGACACCCAGAACAATTAGAACTGGAATGCTGAGGTTGGTTTGCTTGTTTGTCTGCTCTCAGAAGAAACATCACAGTGAGAAGTGCACATGTGTATGTATAATGCATGGACGTTTATGTTATGGATATTTCCATCAGGGCTAATTAGGACCAGAAGTGAGTCAGTGTGTGTGTGTGTGTGTGTGTGTGTGTGTGGTATTTATGTCGGATCCTTGCTGTGTGCATTCTAGATAAACAGCAAGTGACCTGAGACCCGCAAGCTCACCTAACAAACACACACAAAAAGCAATCCAGCTTACCCAGCTGCCTCGAGTTACTGATCATATCTTTCTTTCTGCCAGGGATATTAAACCTGACAATATCCTGCTGGATGAACAAGGTGAGTGTCAGCCTATATTCTGTATTTGGTGTGATAGGTGCATGTGTGTAACAGTGTGTACGTGCATAAGCATGGTGAGCCCTTCTACGGCCAAATGAAAGTGGTCCAAGGTGACATGTAGGAGATTAGATACTGCAGGCCATGTCATTTTACCATGGAAACCAGCTCCAGTTATCCTGGACCCCATAACGCTTCAAAGACAAAAAAATGACTCAAGGACATGGTGTGCCACTTAAGCTCTGTTTTTGCACTTTCCAACAAAGTGAAGGCTTTCATCCTTGAGCACATACCAGTTTTTTCTTCTACAGTATTTCTAGTGTTCAGAGGAAACTAAGGGCCAGATTCAATTGCCATATCACAAAAAAACTCATTCTTGAGAGAAATACAAGAAAATGTACTTATTTTGAAGACGTAAGATAGATTATTAGGTGTCTCTCTGTATTGCAGGACACGCCCATTTGACCGATTTCAACATTGCTACAATAATCAAAGATGGAGAGCGGGCCACAGCCCTAGCTGGAACCAAGCCCTACATGGGTAGGATACTTTTTTAGCACTCTGTTTTTCTGTTTACATGTTTTATTGACATATTTACATAACCCTTGACCTCAGCCCCTGAGATCTTTCACTCCTTCGTGAGTGGCGGAACCGGCTATGCCTTTGAAGTGGACTGGTGGTCGCTAGGGGTAACCGTCTTCGAGGTCCTGAGAGGATGGGTAAGGGACCAACAAGGTTTCTGAATTAGCATTACAGAACAGAAATCTCGCCATTGCCCACCCCTTGCGTGTGTCTCTGTCTCTCTCTCTCGCCAGCGGCCATACGACATCCACGCAAGCAACTCGGTGGAGTCTCTGATCCAGCTCTTCAGCACGGTCAGCGTGCAGTACAGCTCCACCTGGCCCAAGGACCTCGTGTCCCTGCTGAGAAAGGTGAGCGCCGGAGGGCCGCACATCACAGCCTGCCGCCCCCCGGGGAGCGGTGGCGAGGGGCCAAGCCGCTACGCAGAGAGAACATTCTGAATACAAGACCTACACAGTGGAGAAAAACATGTCTGTTATATAGATTGACAATTGTAATTAGATCAGATGTTGCACAGCACGGCCTGTCATTGGTGGAGCATGCTGACAATGACGATGGAGCTCACGGGAGGAAGTGTGTATTGATGTGTACGGGGTAGTCGTGTGCAGTGGTAATTTAGATGCAGGCTGACCTTTAGGCCTATAGCGTGAGAGGAAGAGAGAGAGGGGGGGGGGGGGGGGGGTTCTTTTTTTATCTCCAGCACTCCCTCACCTGACCATTCATGCACTTTGATTTGAGCAAACCAAGACTTCTGGGAATTAAAAGAAAGGGAGACTGCACCAAAAAAAAAAAACTGGAAATGTGGTTTCCGTGACAACAGAAGGTATCCCATCAGACCTGGGCATGGTCATGGAAACTTATCTCCATAGCTACAGTTGCTTGGGGCGGGTGGGGGGTGGAGTTAAAGGGGGCAGCAGCTGTCATGGCTGCATAAACACATCAGGCTGGTAATAACAGTTCGACTCTGATAAATCAGTCCCCAGATGATGCGTTTATCACAACTCGATGTGACATTTTTATTGAACAATAATTGCTTGGCCGGGTAGCATCGGCTTCCTCCTGTCGTAAGAGCTCCCCCAAGTGGCGGCTCCTGGAACGTTTCAATCTCAAGAGCGTTATTTAATTAATCCGATGAATTCCGGCAAGTTGTAAAATCCACTTACATGCTTCGTCTCCTGCGGAGTCAAGGCGCTCTCCTGAGACCCAACGCTGTGTTTACCGTACGCGCGAGAGCCATCATGTTTTATTAAACTCAGGGCTAGGCCTACCTCACAGCATCGGTAAGCAGCAGAGCCCATGAATCGCACAAGACAAGTGCTCAGGCTGGCTGACCCTGCAGGGCACAGGCAGTGGAGGGGATGCACGAGTGCAGCCAGGAGTCACAGCTGGGCTGCGGCCTGGCATGGCTGCGCTGTGGGGGCGGGTGGGGGTGAGGTTATGTGTGTTGCTTGAGGCAGATGAAGATGGAACATGGGGGGATGTTCCCATGGGGTCCTTCAGTCTTTAGAAAACCTGAAGCACTGGGGCTCTGCATCTAATGTTTGTGCGCTTGTGTGGTTGTGTAACAGCTGCTTACAGTGAACCCAGAACACCGCTTCTCCAGTCTGGCCCAGATGCAGACATCACCTTACCTCTCAGACGTCAACTGGGATGCCGTCTACGAGAAGAAAATGGAGGCTGGATTTGTTCCCAATGTGAGCAAAGCTCAAAAACAAAGCGAAGCATCGCAAAAGCATTCATTTAATCCATTACCATAGACAGAAACAAGCATTACAGATGTATAGAGCTTTCTACTGCATCTGCATCCGTCCATGGGTTATAGCTTACTGCAGGTCCAATGTGTCACCCTGATGAAAACAACAAAAATGTTGATACAGATATACTATAGAGGCTGATATACTAAAGAATCAAATACAGGAAACAGAAGAAACCGATTCTTGAGTCACACGACTGTCTTCATCATATGCAGCTTCGTGAGATGATCATTAAAGTGAGCTGAGAGAACAGCAGCAACAATATATCAGTGGAGGAACTCTTTCAGACCTTTGAAATCCTTCTGCATTGTCCAAACTGAAGGTGTTTGAAGAGTGTGAAATGCTGTCATGTTCACTTGGAGGTTTTATACTTTAGAGCCTCAAGTATAAAACATTTCGATTTTTAACTCTTTTTATCGTCAAAACTTGTTTTTGAAACTTCAGACAGACCAGCACTATAACACCAATGGTTTCAGTTTATGTGATATATTGCAAATGTGTGGTCACATTTAAACAACGTGCATGGTTGGATCTCCAAACACTATTTCTAAATGTAGAAGATTTCACTGTGTGCGCACAATAATTATTTTACTATGAAAGTGCCCACGCTGTGCCTTAATGACTGCCGTTTTGTGTTCTCAGACCCTAAAGTGGCAGCCTGTTCTAAGTAGCAGAAGTTTAGAAAAGTGGAGAGATGGCCCTTTGTTTTTACAGTGACACAAAGCTGTTTCTATGGTTACATTTTAAAAAGCAATTTGGCTTTCACACTTGCTTACAATTGCTATTTTTATGTGTGGGATTAAAAATAAATAAATAAGTAAAAAATGTGTGTGTGTATATATATATGTAAAATAACATTTATATAATTAAAAATTATCAGTGATGTAACCTATATGACATTTGAATGTTCAAGGAATATGTCATGTTTCAGATTAGCATGTGATTGTGAGCTTGTATGATCTGGTGCTGCAGAAAGGTCGGCTGCATTGTGATCCAACCTTTGAACTGGAGGAGATGATCCTGGAGTCCCGGCCCCTGCACAAGAAGAAGAAGCGACTGGCCAAGAACCGGTCACGTGACAACAGCAAAGATTCCCAGTCGGTGAGTGTCGTGTGGTCATGTGACCAATGATTCCTCATGGCTCGATCAATATATATTTTTTACACACCCAAATATTTTCTACAGTAACACACTCGCCTATGAACCAGAAGACCCAGGTTCAAATCCAGCTTACTACCATTGTGTCACTGAGGAAGACACTTAACCCTGAGTGTCATTAGGGGGACTGTCCCTGTAACTAATGATTTTAAGTCTTTCTGGATAAGAGCGGATGATAAATCTGGTAAATGTATACAGGTAAATGTAAAAAGCGTATATATAGGCATACACACTGGTGGCCTAGCAGGCAAGGAAATGGTCCCCTCACCAGAAGGTTGCCGGTTCAAATCCCGAGCCGCCAAGGTGCCACTGAGCAAAACACCGTCCCCACACACTCCCCGGGCGCCTGTCATGGCCGCCCACTGCTCACCAAGTCTGATGGTTAAAAGCAGAGGACACATTTCGTTTTGTCACCGTGTGCTGTGCTGCAGTCTTTCACAATGACAATTACTTCACTTTCTTTAGAAATGTATTACTACCTTTAATGAAGAAAATTATTATAAATGTAATTTTGAGCCTTTCTGTTGCTTTTTCTGATAACTCATTTAATTCTGTCTTATATCTGTACTATAAAGGTTTTATTTAAAGGTTTGCATTCATTCCTGTGTCACTTTTGATGAAAGTGAAGTGATTGCCATTGTGAAACACAGCACAGCACACAGTGTGGGGATGGTGCTTTGCCCCTATATGATAAATGGTGCAGGCTATGAGATGTCTGGTCACAGTAAATAAGAGAAAGATTGCTTTGATTGGTTTAAATCACTGCTGTTCTAGATTCAGACCAAGTCGAGATGTGAACTCACGCTTTTAGTGACACCACCCAAATGGAATTTCTTTATCATCTTGTCTATATACACACACACACACACACACACACACACACACACACACACACACACACACACACACACACACACACACACATATATATATATATATATATATATATATATATATATATATTCCAGTCCTAAGCTTGAATGACATTCATAATCCTGTAACACAAGGAAGCGGGTTAGGAGTTATTATCGGCAAAATCCTCCTCATTATGTTCCTTGCTCCGTTGTTTACTGTGTGAGCCCTCTGGGTCTAGAAAGCCGTGCTCTGACTCCGAACACTGGCCCATCAGTGGCGGCGGCTTTTTGCGGCTTATTTACATCTCCTGACATGATTAAATCTGACCTTTGGTGGTATTACCATGGGATCTTTAGGTACTGGGGAGAATCTGACTAACCTCCTGACTGCTAGCTGCCTGCTGCTGTCTTTCTCTCGCATGTGCTGCCTAACTTATTACCTGGATGATTAAATTATGAAGCTTTCAGTGGTGTTGTCATGGCCCCAAGTGCTCTCCGAAAGATGAGCTTCTATTTTTGGCCTTTGCCGAACATCCAATTTGAAAGAAAGCACACAAACAAAATATTGGCTGCAGCTTGGGTGAGGTGTTTCCACATTTTTCATTTTCTTTTCTTCCTCTTTCACAATTTCACCTGGTTGCTTTATTACAGGCTCACTAATTACAGGTTCAGTCCCCTTGGAGCAACACAGTGTGTTGATCGGGAACGTGGGATGTATAATGTATGGAGTTTCATCGCTTTGGGACATGTCTGTAAAATAACCCAGATGATGTGTGTGTGTGTGTGTGTGTGTGTGTGTGTGTGCATGAGTGAGTGTGTGTGTGTGTGTGTGTGTGTGTGGGCGAATTTGTACTAAATCACACCGGGCTCTTTAGATTCACTGGGAAATGCCGTACTAATACAAAAATGCATAAACTAGGTTGTTTGTCGCCAAACGAGAACAAAACTGCTGAGACTGCCTGATGGGTTTAACTGCCGTGACTACTACTGAGCTGAGATAAAACTATGCAGCCTGACAGAAATGACAGCTTAAATCACTGTTTATAATATCTGATGCTGGCACAAAACACACGTAAGCCCAACTAAACATTAAACTGTGCACAAAACTGTATTAAAATGTACCTGTCACCTACGCCGAATCCAAACCATTGTGCTGCTGCAAAAGACAAAGGTACGGATAAAATAACTAAATAAATAAATCGGATAGTGGCGTGTCTGCTGCTCCCTTTCGTGTACAACGGGTGTCTCTGGCAAGCAGCGTGAACAGTTCTACCATGGCAGGAGTTGAGGCTGAGGAACACCTAACACCAATTCACAAATATGCTGATTACAAATCATCAAGGTCAAACAATGTGAAACATGGGCAAAATTCCAATTAAAATATGTACAAAATACATACTACAACATTTTCCTCTAATGATTCGTTTTAAAGATTATATTTCTGGTAAATTCTGTAATTTCATGCTACTATTTACCACTGTTTATTAGTGTTCATTGCCAAACAAATGTACTTGTCGTTAGTACAGCATTAGTTCAGCATCATTGTCAACCATTGGCATTTAATAAGAGTTAAATTAATGACTCTACCTGGTTCTGTCTAGGAGAACGAGTATCTGCAGGAGTGTCTTGAGGTCGTGCAGCAGGAGTTCATGATCTTCAACCGGGAAAAGTAGGCCCCGCCCCTCTGCAGACTCTGTGGTTCACGCTGTGTTTTGCATGTTGTGATGCATGTCTATGGCGTAATAATTCTGACCTCTGCATTATACCACAAGTAAGACGCTCCTCTGCGTCTGCTTCTTGTAGAGCTGCTACATTGGTTGAGCGGTGCTGAAAATTATTACCTTATTAATATTTTATCAGTGTCTGCTTTTTTCCACTTCGCTGTGAGGCCTTTGTACCGTAATTTATGTTTCTGCTGCTATTTTTAATACAAGCCTTATTATTTATGAACTTCTCTGACGTTCCACTGCGCTCACATACAGTGACTCAAGCCAATGCTGTGTGTTCTCTGTGTGTGTGTTTGTGAATGTGTGTTTCTCTGAACATGAATGTGTGTATTTATCTCGTAGATTGAAGAAGCGTCAGGAGGAAGGTCAGTGTGAAGGCGGGGCTGAGGGTGAGGGTGAGGGCGAGGCCGAAGAAGAGGTGGAGACGGGAGGCACGGAGGATGAGGAAACGGAGCCTGAACCCGAGGCCGAGGCATCCAAACTGAGCATGTGCGGCTCGGTCTGCTCCTCTCCAGGCAGCTGCTAGCATCACAGCGCCCCCTGCTGTTCTCTCTCTTTCTCTCGCCTCTGCTCCTCTCTCTCTCTCTCTCTTTCTCTTTGTGACTAAAGCGCACTTAGCCCATTTCCTCTCGCCATGCCGACTCAGAGAGGGTTAGGGATCAGGTTCCAAAATGGCTCTCCATCCTACACTCTCCTTTTCTCTGGACTTCTATGCAACATGCTGCGCGGCAAGATGTGAAGTAATGAGGTAGACCAGGACCTCCTGAGAGGCAGAGCTGTGGCTGGAGCCTGCATGACGACACGCAGCGCAACACGGCTTGAAAGTCCATTCCCCTTTTCTTCTTTTTGTTAAAGGGAGTAGCTCATGATTTATTGAATCTCTTTAAAATGGCAGCGAAAAGCAGCAGTTCTTTCATTTTCAGGTGGTCTTCAGATCCTTCAGACCCCTTGTGAAGATCTGTGCATCTAGAGTTCACTTTAGTGGGGTTTTTTCGGGGAGGATCACATGAGGTGCCATTTATTGCTTCAGCTTTATGAAGAGTCCTGTAGGTCATTTGCATGGGAATAGCTCTACTCCTTCTTATTTGGATAAAAGTCTTCTCTATTGTAATGTTCTCACAGCGCTCACATTTTTTTTATCAGTTTTATTACAGTCAGCCTGAGTCCTGGTCCTTTCTCAGCTGTCACGTGCCGGACTCATGTCACAGAAGTCTTTTTGATCATTTAAGGTGGTTTATAGTGCAAGAGAGCAAACGAACAAAATAAACAATCAAGTCACAAAAGATGCATTATTGCATTAGATACAAAATTGCCCTGCGCCGCGGCCAACGGGGAAAAGCCCTAACTTCTACATTTCCATGTTTAAACAGGTTCACACTTTTCAGCATCAGTCTTAAATCACTCTCTCATGCCACTGGTTATTTGTTTAGGACAGGAAAGAGGTTCCACTTTTGCCCACAATTGTGACTTAGGGTTCTTGCCCTAAACATTGCAATTGTAACCTGACCAAAGTTGGTGACCCTATTTCAATTGACCATGGGACATTTAATGAAACTTAGCTTTTAATATAACTTCACACATGCGTGCCTTGTCTAATGGTTCTCGGTTCGCTTTGCTTGGTAGCAATGCTAACATACATTTTTCATGGTGAAACGATGGTGTTATTTTATCCTGTAACTGCAGGACAACAGACTCTCCCAGTTTAAATCTGAACTACTAGTCACAGCACCAAGGAAGGGGAGGGCCCAGGCGCAGGGGCTTAAACAAAAGCCACTTTATTGTAATGAAGGACAAACAAACTTCTAGGGCTCTACTTGGGGCAAATGGAAGCGCGAACTGGTGCACACACACACACACACACACACACACACACACACACACACTTCACCTACAAATAGACAGGCCAGAGTCGCCCCCACACCATCAAGACTCGTGGGTGAGAGCTGCCAGTCCACTGACCAGACTCAGTAAAACTAGGGGCCTGGCTAGGGTCTGCCCTGCGGCCACGCCCTGCCCACCGACCATGCAAACAACACCACATACTCACGCCATGCTGACACGCAGTGACAGACAGTGTTGCAATATCGGACATGGAATGCTGGTGCAGGCACTTCTGTAAAGGAGGGAAAGCAAGTGCAGGGAATCAGGAAGAGGCGGGGCCTGTAATCACGCTGGACACTTAGGACACACTACTTGTCTCCATACAGCAGCCTTTGTACTACAAACACCCACAAATGATCAAAATAAAAATTTTCGTCTGTTTATGAGCAAAAGGAAAATTGCCCTGCACTACGATAGGATACTATGTTACACTGTTACACTATTTATATATATATAAAAAAAAACATACATATACCTCGCATTCATAATCATAACTGCCAGTGCAGTCATCTTTCTCTGTTGACTTTTTTCCTTGCTCTGACTGTTAGATCCTTTTCCGTCATCATTGAGAAAAACGTCCCACATCGTCCATTTTTTTTTGATGTAACATCATGTAGGGCACCATTCCCTCAGTAAGGTAGAGTACCCATGTGTAGATTACATTTTTCATGCATAAAAAAATGTTAAGATGGTGTCATTCATCTCGAACCAGGGCATCAGGAGAACATGTAGCATTTTTCCACCTTAAATCTTATTGCCTAATATAATGCAACGTGTGTAAATAGCGGACGCATAAATATCTCTCCACAGTTTTATGTGGGCACATTTAGTCTGGTTTAAAATAAGTATGAAGGCGAACTTCATACACTATTGTTAATGAAAAAAAAAACAAAAACAAAAAAACAATAAAATCTATTTCCAAGTGTGCAGGCACAACTTGTAGGCAAAAAAAAAAAAAAAAAGCCAAAGCTTTTGTATCATTTGCATAGCCATTTCTAAGAACCGAGTGCCAGTGTGTGTGCGTGTGTGTGTGTTTGAAGGAGAGAGAGAGGGTGTGTGCATGTATGTCGGTAGTCTGTAGGACCAAGCGATTATAGTTCCACTGCATCTGTTTACCAGGCATTTACAGTGGTGTCATAAGACATGGATCGATTCTCTAAGGGTCGAGGTGACCATACCCAAAGTGATCTGTAAAATAAACAAACTACATCTATACGAGAACCTTAATTTATTTTCATTTGTGCATGCACCACTAGCGATGTCCAGTGGGACGTCATAGGACAGGCATGAACTGTGGCCTGACTAACCGTCTCAGTGCTAGAGCCCAGTTGCCAAGGCTTGTGCTCACCCATGACGTGGACAGCATGGTATTTCCAGTGCATTCAGAACTCTTGGCATCACATAGACTGTTTTTTTTTTTTATACTTAAAGAAGAAAAAGAAAAGCTTAAGTGCACCAGCTTTGTCGACTTTAAAGCGAGCGTCTGTTAGTGTGGGTAAGTTTTAACTCTCTGTGCTCTTTAATGCATGACTTTTACTGGAGATGGAGCGCTGGGTGGCCTCCGGACCTGCTGACAGCTCCTTCAGTATTTGCATCACAAATTCTATTAAACATGAATATAATTCAAAGGAAAACGTATTGTATTTATGAGCTAAATTCAATCATTTCTTTTATTTTTTTCAGCAAACAAGAATTAGCAAACTTAGTACATTTGGCTGAGAATCGATATTTATGTTATGCATATACTCCTGAAATAATGAAACAATTGTCTTAAAATTGTTGTAAATACTGCATCTTTGCCTGTTTACCTATCGGCAAGCGTTTCCAGTTCGAAAAAGCGTTTTTATCCAGTGAACGTGTTCTCAGTTTCTTCTGTAGAGACGTTTGTCATCGCCTTGCCTCCTTGTTAAGGTAGTTTGCTTGTGTCCTGTTCGAGTCGTACCGGGAGTTCACTCACTTCGGTATGGGTTTTTTTTTGTAAGAGCCTTGTACTTTTCTCAAACTGCAGTGTATATTGATTCATGCTGCTTAAACTGCTCTAAATAAAAAGAAACTGGATAAATATGTAATTGTTCCTCAACTTTTTTTTCTCATTCCTGTCACAGCCCTTAAAACTGGTTAAAGGTGCGTCGAGTAAGATTTGCCCACCCACTCCAGATAGGGGGCGGCGTTTCACCAGAAAGCTGGCCACTGGTAATCTAAGTTGTCAAAATTCCCAATTCTTTTTTGTGAAGGTGAGGGACCAGGAAATGTCTTTGTCACTCTTCAGGTACCCACTGGTATAAGGAGACTGGATGGGCCGCTGCTGGCTGGTCAGCAAAGTCAGCAATACATTGATTGTTACTCTTTTAGGGGACACTGTGTCATGTTATCATTACAATACGTGTTTTGTAATGATTATCAGTGTTTTTATTTACCTATATGTCTTTGCCATGCCATAGATATGGCAATAAATAGATATGATGCAGCATTTGCCATAATTTAAAACAATTAACAACATTCTCCTTTCTTATTTTCATTTTCAGCCTCTTACTTATCACCTTCATTGGTTTCTTCTCAGACACTGGATGAAAGTCTGGCCATTAAAAGTGTTGCATCTGTATTGCATACATGTGTCATGCTTTTAACTATTGAAGGTACCAGCTGATCACAGATGTCACATTTAATCAAAACTGCCCTTTTAAAAGGTCTTCATTTGGTGTCAGTGTTAAATTTTTGGATTAAGCATTCTCCTAGCCTAGAATTGAGCCTCAGTGAAACATTTTTGGTCTAGGACTAGGCTTAATCTATGAATGGGAAACTGACACATATGTAAAACATATGATAAAATGCATTTCCAGATCTTACACAGGTGACTGCAGGTTGGTGGTCACTGGAGGGAGATAAGAGACTTTTCTTTTCTGGATTGCAGTAAGAACAGCGGCCTCAGCATTTTGAAGTATTCACTCCTTAAGCTTCTCCTGAGTGTGGGATAAGAGGAGTGATTGTGGGTGAATCACACTGAGTTAAAGAAACCACAGGAACAGAAAGCACAATGAAGGGTGATACCACCTTTCACTCCCGCCATTGGACAACCAAAGGAATACAGAAATTTAGACCTGAATTTATTTCGAAATATTTTGTTACTCTACTTAAAACAAGAAAAGAGTAATACGCACCAATTTTGATAAATAATTGATGAATTGGGTGGAAGGTTGTGTACATTTGCACTCAGCAGCCAATCACATTGCACCCCTCCCAGAGTCCTTACTGGAACTGTGTGTACTTGTTCAAGACTATGCATGCACTGACTACATTCAATTCATTAACAACAGTTTCAGTCGAAAGCGTCTAAAACTGCCGATGGTCAAAGAACAGGAAGTCATATTTGTCTTCTGCATAGCTCCTTCCCCTAGGTCGTCTGTCGGTGGCATTTCAGCCCCATTGTTCTGTGCAACATTGTCTCATCCCTGTCTGACTGAGGGCCGTTTCCTGCTCCTGTTGCCTTTGGCCCCTCCCTTGCGCTTCAGGAGCTCGCGCCCGCCATGCTGGGCTCATCCAGAATGTCGATGATGGGTTTGCCAGAGTGTGGCGGGGGAGCCCAGTCTGGGGTCTCGATGGCCTTCAGAAGAAGGGCCAACTCAGCTTCCAGCTTCAGCACGGTGTCCTCCACACGCTGCACCACATGGGAGGGGTCGAGAAGAAAGTTAAAACAAGATGGAGTAGAAGTAATGAAATACACAAACGTTCTACATCAATTCCTGCAGACATTTATACTGCTTCAGATAGATTTTTCTGGGTTCCTCAGGACTTTGAGAAATATTTGCAGAGTGAGTGCAGCTGAAATAGCTCTTTGTAAACACGTGCTTAAATATCCAGAGGGGGGAAAAGGCTGAGGATTCCGAGCGAGTCTTTTTTTCTGAGGACAGGAAGTAGCCACAATCTCAACACAATCTCCTTTGTCTCTGACTACATCACTCAGCATGAGTTGCCTACCTTTTCCACCTTATCCATCCTGCTGTGGAGCACGCTGTGTTCCTGACAGGCACTGGAGCGGACAGCCCTGGATGACGGGCGAGGCTTGGGCCCTGGTGCGGAAGAAAACAGTCACGTTAAAAGTTCTACCACAAACACAGCTTTTCAGACCTGCCACACCTTCATTCCTTTTTATTCCATGCTGTTCGTATTGCACATTTTGCACATATTGCACATGAAAACTAGGGTCAATTCTCTGTAACACCATACATGCCATCAAAATATAAGAGGCCCAGTATGGTTGAAGGGTTCTTACTAAGCAGGGAAAAAATATTTCCTTTTGTCAGTGTAAAACTGGACCCTCTGGACTCTATCATTCTCTGCCATGATGTCATGCTTGGTAACATGAAGCACTTCCTTCCATATGTAACAGTCGGTTAAGTGTGTGCATGTGTGTGTGAGTGTGTGTGTGTGAAATACGACCTGGATCACATCACTGCCTGCAAGTGAGCGGCACATTAAATGGGATCTTCTTTCCTGGAGGGTCTTGGATCGCCCTCTGAACGTGATCTGTGATTTATCTGGTGCTGGTGTTGCTTTTTGTGGAAATATCCAAGGGCGCCGTTTTACAGACTCCATCATATCTACTCCAGTTGGGCCAAGAATACCCAGGCCAGACTCCAAATAAAATCCTCAAAATGAATGTCAGGATCTGGATTTCTGCAAGCCCGGCTCACCAGTGATGCTGATAACATAGGGGCAGTGAGTGGCCTAGCGGTTAAGGAAGCGGCCTTGTAAATCAGAAGGTTGCCGGTTCCAATCCCGATCCGCCAAGGTGCCACTGAGGTGCCACTGAGCAAAGCACCGTCCCCACACACTGCTCCCCGGGCTGCCCACTGCTCACCAAGGGTGATGGGTTAAAAGCAGAGGACACATTTTGTTGTGTGCTGTGCTGCAGTGTATCTCAATGGCAATCACTTCACTTTCACTTCAACATCTCAGAAGAACTTGTATGTGTAACGGTTAATGCCAGGTTTTTGAAAGGAAGGTTTTCAAATATGGACCCTTTTGCCTGAAAGTGAAATGTTTTGCTTTTTTTGCTAATGACAACCAGTGTAAGGTATGGGCAAGTAAATCACTTATGGTCATAAATAATATTTGAAAAGTTAAAGGGGATGATGCATTTATTTAGACATGAATTGGATCACTTGTCCCATCAGGAACATTTTAATTCCATACATCGCCAAATTTCAGTTGTTCCCTGTTTGCATTTTCCTTCTGTGTATGGCTGATTCAGGTGATGTGCACCAAAAACACAAATGAATGTAAAGTTGCCTGTGCATTTGGAAAGATTTATTCTAACATGTGTTTGTGTATGTATGGTAATTGCCAGTAAGACCATCTAAAAACCTGCATTTCTCTGTCAGCGCGCTGTACAGCTGCAGACGTGGCCTTATGGGAGCAGCACGTCTGAAGGTGTTAGTTGAGAAGAGAACGAGCCCACTGCTCGAAAACACTGAAATATTCCTGAGCTTATTGTTCTCTGTCAGTTTGCAATATGGCTGGGTGGAGGCCAAATCCAAAACAGATGTGCCTCCAAACAAAAACCATAAAAAATAAAAGCCCACAGAGAAACACACACACAATCCAGCCCACCAACTCCGCTTGGCATGTTGTATAAAAGTTTTGCGCAGTGCGGTTTTTAAAGCGAAAAACAACACAAATACAGGAGTTCATTCACCAGACGTGGTAAACTACAGTCTACACACAAAACAATATACCAGAAGAAAGTTTAAGTTCAACTTGATTTGTGCCCTTTTCCCTTCAACCGCCACGCCCAATCGCATTTCTTACCTGCTGCTGTCCGGCCAATGAGAAGGAGTAGAAGTCCAAGGCAGGCGAGGGAGGGGCGGGCCATGATAGAAAAGATACCTGCGTCTCGCTGGAGCTGAATCTGCTAAAGCTCTTAATGTGGGACACACAAACCCCGGAGAGAGACCAGGAGAAAGAGAGGAGCTGGGTGAAACTGGAAGTAGTGGAGTGGGAGGGAATTTCGGAGTGAGGAGTCTTGACAGGGAGGGGGATGGAGTCAACAAAACTCTCAAATTGTTCAATAATTGTTCCTGAAGGCCGAAAGTTGGGTGCCTGGAGGCTTTCCCCCTCTTTGTCTGAAACTCCTCCAGTTCTCTGCTTCAGGTTGTTATTGCCCAGTTTCCTAATAAAAAATCAAATCCTGAACAAAGACACTCACTCTCTCGCTCTCTCTCTCTCTCCGAGGGAGGGGGCCATGGAGGTGGAGGACGGAGGAGGGCCAAAGCGGGTGGGGTGGGTCTCGGCTCGCTGAAAGCTGACGGCACCACGCAGCGTGAGCCCCTGCATGTGGTAAAGTTTTCTTTTGATTGATTTGTTCAAAATAAATGTAATTTGAATTTCAGAACTCTCCATCATTCTTTCACATGTTCTAGAGACAAACACGGGTGGGGAGGTGAACACAAACACACACATTCCCTCTCACACACAGGACATACCACCCATGTTCAAGGTAAGAAAATGAACGTGTGTTTTAAATGCAGAACCTCATTAGATTTTTTAATTATGAGATAAATATTATACATTTACAAATATTATTATTATACAAAACAGACATAAAACAAAAAGATGAGTAATAAAGAAAGCATATATCTGAGGATAAAAGTCTGCGGATGGGGGATGTGAAGAGATAGATATGATATTATGACAGATAATCTGACTGCCGTAAAAATAAAAATTGTCATGGTTTAGAATTGTTCAGTCACTTTGGACACATGGGTTGACGTGTGTGAAGGATCACAGCAGTGCGATGGCCTTTGGGGGTTGAAGGGAAAAGACAATGGCTTTATACCTTCCCCCTTTCAAAGTACAGTGCTGCTTTAGACTGCCCGCCCCCAAAGTCCTTTCCAAGAACTACGCTGGACATCCAGCAGGGACGGCCTTCAAGCCGGACCCAAGCTGAGCTAATTGGAGGAAAATGCAAATCTCCAGCAGTGAACAGTGCCCTGCTGTAACTCGGCAGCATGCTGAGACGCACTACTTGGTTGCAAAGACCTGTGCTTTTTGGGAAGAAAGGCCAAAACATAAATAAAAACCCACTGACTTGGCCCGCCCGAGGCTGCCAAGGACTCAGGCAGAGCTTCCAATGCCTGTCAGCAGTCTGGTCAACGTTGTGCTTCTGCCACACATAGTAGGGGCTTATCTGGGTGAGCAGACGTGGACGGGAACCTTAAGACCTAAGAAATCTCCCCTTGTACTTTCCTCACTCGGCCTGTGCTCAGACTGCTAAATGGATCAGTGTCCAGCGCAAACAACTTTCCCTCATCGTCTTCACGTCATCGGCAATAAATCTGACCAGTGGCTGCACGAAAAAATCAGAGGAGATTTGAGCTTGAGATTTTGAGGATTTAATTGGTAAAATGTAGGATCATATGTAGGTGGCCAAGCACCACTGGAAGAACAACCTGTACGATCAAACAATTTGATTGACCATTTTATATCTGATCATGGATGGGACATAGTCTCATAAATGGATGGACACCATTCTTCAAAGATGCTAGCTCATATGAAGATGGAAGTAGAGTTTCTATCTTAGATGTAAAAAGTCGCCTTGTTGAATTGAAGGTCATGTCATCATTTTCATGCTCATCAGTCATTCAGTGATACTGGAAAGAAATTTATTAGTCAAGAGTAAGGGGGAGTAACGGGGAAAATGGCCATAAAGGCACAACTCAGAAACACACCGTTTTACTATAATTTAAACCACTCACACAGACACGAAATAAGGATAAAAGACAAATGACACAACAAGGACGAGACATGACAGGGATCAATTTATATGAATGATAACATGAAAACCTTCAAGGTAACCAAGAAATCTCAAAACATGGCAAACATGAAATCCCAGTCTGGAGTACCCGGAATTGTTCGAATCGAGACAGTATGATTATAGGATAACAGTGATAAGAATTGATGCTTCCCTCTTGGGGTCAAGTCAATCCAAAACCACAGCCGGACCGAACCACCAGACCACTCCACCCTCGGGGGCAAAGCACTTGGCTACTTAGCAAAGTACATGAGGAAGCCGAACTTTATTTCATTGTTGAAACTGCAGCACTATAATACGCTTCCCTATTGAGTCGACTGATCTCACAGTCTGATCATGTCCAACATTTCCATTCTCAGTGGTCTGAAGAAACGTATCTGCATTTTTGGACTGCTACTCGCATTAAACTAAAAGTCTTGTGCTTGTATTGCTGGCATTGTCCTACAATCATGGCAAAAGGTCTTTTTGTATCGGTTGCCAATGCTTGAGAGGATGTATAAAGCATGCCTTCCCGTGATGAGAACAGAGGCAAATAGACAGAAATAGCAGGCCTGTAGACAGCACTGCTCAGCACAAAGCTCCGACTCGGAGGTGGAGGTGACTCCTCAGCTTGCTGATCCCAACAGAATAGGATCTGCTTGGTTTAAGTGGAAAAAAACGTTCTAGTCACCATTGGGCAGCAAACCTCTGTGGGGCTCACATACCTCTGATCCTGTCACATCTTAGCATCTTGGTCCAGGGCCCCACAAGCTTCAGATTGTTCCCTAGATAAACATTAAGTCCTCATCTATCCCTTTAGAGCGTCTGATTATCACACGTCACAGAGTGCTGGGAGGGAGAGGGGTAATCCAGGTTTGAGACAGGAATAGAGCTGTAGGCGGTGACCAGAAGGTGTGGGTGATTTTGGGACGCAGCCTGGCATGTGCCCTGCAGCTAATACGCCTTTAAATAGTTTACCGGTGTGAGCCGGGGCAGGCCAGTTACTTTGCGGGGACGTAACACACGAAGAGGAGACCTAACAGTCTAGAGGGAGTCCATACCGCTCTCCAGATCCTGGGACTACAGCGACTGGTGGGACGGCTGGAGCCAGGATGAACTTTGCGGCCCAGTTCTTCTACTCCAACTTTGCGAGTGATGGCCCTAGCTCCCCGAAGCGGGTGGGATTCAATGACAGCGAGGAGTATGACCCCTTCTGGCAAAGGTGGGACAACAGTGACTCCGAGCTCCAGCCTCCCGATGAAACTTCAGTTTTAGACTCTGTAGTGTTGCCTGGATGTCCAGATGCCCTTTTAGTGACTTCTCCACCTTTGAGTCCTCTTATTCCTTCCCAGTTAGCAGCAATGGCATCTTCAGCCCCCAATCTTCTGTCTCCTGAAGCCCACTTATCCTCTACCTCTACACCAGGCAGACCCTTTCCTGGGCAATCCCAGCAATGGACCCCTCGCCAACCATCAATTATCCCAGGGTCTAAAAAGTCCTGCAGTCCAACCTTTTCTCCAAGTCACCTCCCAGAACCTTCCCTAAGCGTGAGGCCCAAAACTCCTGCAGAAAACCAACTCCAACTTCCAAATGATCCCTCCAACCCCGAGAGCCAACTTCTACTTCCTGCATTCCACACCTTGGTGTGCTGTCTCCTCCGCCTTGTCCTGTCCTTCATCCTTCTCTTCTTACCCAGGTAACCCCTGACAGAGTTTGACAGTGAGAGGAGCAGACTCCTTTTTCAAGGTAGAACAAAAGATGAAGGAGAAAAAAATGAAAAGAATGGACTGAGAAGTTAGTGATAGGTAGACAGAGTGCTAACTCAGGGACAGAGGGGTGGAAAAGTGGGTGAAAGGTCACGGCTGTTTGTGAAGTAGCATCGGCCAGTGGTATTAATAGAACAGTAAAAGGTCATGAAATGGAGGATGAGATGCATCAAACTCTGAGAAACTGGCAGCGGATCCACTGCTGGGTTTTTCTATAACAGTGCAGGAATTTTTCTAGGTCCTGGTGGAGCACTTTTTGGCAGCACCGTGGCTCTAAATGTTTCTGGGTTTTTACAGGAACCACGGAATGAGTTAAAATTTAACAAGGTCAACGTGCTGTTCCAAATATTTAAGACAGGGGATATAAAATCCACAAGGATGTTTTAGCCATGATGGGAAGTATTTATTTTGCAGTGACAATAATTTATTTCTTGCATATATTATGAGGTTTATTGACTTATTTTTTTTATTGTTCCTCTGTAAGTGTTTATCTGTAGGAGAAGCACAAAGATGGTGGAAGGAGAGCTACAGTTTTGATGATCTGTTATGTTTATGTTTAAAAATAGATCATTATTTCTCCCTTAATGATCACAGAACTGAAGTTCAGACAGAATTGCTGCTTTGTTGTTCCAATTCCCTGTCCAAGAACGCCATCTGGAATAAATAGAGAAAGTGGGCAGTGTTTGCTGCCTTGGCGCCTGTCATTATCCCTGCTTTGGCTATTTTTGTTGCCGTGGGGTGCGAGTGTGGCTTGGCGTGGAGCGATCTGTGTGGATTATCCCGTAAAGAGTGCAAGGGCATTGCCATTGACCTCCAGACAATGTACAGGGGAGGCTAATCTGTGCACCACGTGGATCCGTGTGGATCCATGCATTCAGAGACACTGCCAAGTTCTCCGGCAAAACGTTTCCCGTCTTCTTCCCTTTTCTCTCTCCTTATTCCCCCTGACCCATCGTAATCTTCTTCATGCAGGATGCGTTGACTAAGTCTTCCCCTCTTTCACTGTGCCCTAAAATGCTGTCCTGCCAGGTTCTTGGTATAAATTTACATTGAGTTTGCATAAGTAACTCATAAGTAGCATGATTTTGACAGAATGATTGGTACTTTACAATGCAGATATTTTAATCTTGCATTTTATTGTGCTCCAATGTTTTATTTCGAAGTCATTTGTGATTTAATGATCATTTGTGAGTAATTATGAACTTATGGTGAGTTGTAACCCATTTCTAATTAAAAATGTATTTCTATATGTCAGTGAAGAGGAACGTTTCGGAACCAGCAGGCGAAGCTGCTCCTCGCTGGACGGCCGTTGCGTCAAAGATGGACCCGTCAACAACGGTCCCACCGGCCGACGGCCAACCCTGATTTGCCCAGAGCGGCTCAAGGACTTCGGAGCAGAGGAGTACCTTAACGGGGACATCAAGACCTTTGAGACAAAGGTGGTGGGGGGTCCTGAGATCCAGCTGATGTGCCCACCAAAGCCGAACAAAAAGCGAGGCAGCGAATGCAAGGCCACCAGCAAGAGCTCAGCCGAGTACCTCCGCTTCGAGGACATCAGTGCGGCTGCTTTTAAAATCCAAACCGGGGTGCAGAAGACTCCATGCACGGTACGCCAGCTCATGTTCGGTTCTGGTCGGGCAGCTTGCAAAAAATATAGGCAGGCCCCTGACCGAGCAGCAGTCTCTGGTTCCCTGACACATCAAAACACGACCTAAAACTAACAGCGAAGCAAAACACAGTCCCGGCCCCCATACTGTCAAAACAGCATCAAAATTCAACTTGCGGCCACTGTAGGACCTCAACTCCATTTTGCCTGGAGAACGTTCCATTAATTTTTTGGTGATTTTGTGGTGTAACATTACTCTTGATTCGTTTATTAAGTCTGACCCGCGGTTCTTGTTTCTTCAGTATTCCCGGCTCTCCAAGCAGTACGGCATGGAGATCTTCCTGAAGAAGGAGCACCTCCACTACACCGGCTCTGTGAAAGAGAGGGGGGTCCTGTACCTGCTGACCTCCCTTAGACAGGTCGGCGAAACCTCAGCGAAGGACATTTATAAAACGTTGCGCAGAGATCTGTTTGAAAGAACAGATTGCTGAGATTAAATCATGCTTGAGGCTAATATATAATGAAGCTAATGTGTGAATCTCAGACCATCTTGGGCTGAAAGATTTAAATAATTTGCGTATTAGTCTATACAAGTGTGCCAGAAATAGGTATACACCTACTTTAGAAAGAGTGCACCACAAGTACGGAGTTCAAGATTTACGTTCGTTCATCACATTCATTTGGCTGATCCTCTTATCCACTGAATATAGGCACAGGCACTCTGCAGCACCCATTAATATCTCAAGTGTGTTGATTAGGGGTGCGGATCAGCACAGGGATTCACCGTGATGTCACAGGGATGTTATGTGCACTTAACCTCCTGTATCTTTTACATTTACATTTGCGTCATTTAGCAGACACCCTTACCCAGAGCGACGTACAATAAGTAGTTACAGGGACAGTCTCCCCGGAGCAAGTGTCAGTCAGGGACACAAAGGTAGTAAGTGGGGTTCGATCCTGTGACTTTGTGGTCTTCTGGCTCCCAGTGCAACTTTAGGAACTTTTGTATTTTAGCGTTTGTGTTTTTGAAAATCATGTGGCCTCCAGCATGCTTGATAAGGATTTGCAGAATATTATTTAATGTCTGTCAGCTCCAACAATGGCAGCTGTATTGGCAGATGTATTATTGCCATTATTACTACATTACTTTTATTGTTACTAAATTGTCATAATGCACGGGACATTAGACCAATTGGCAACACTGAACACCAAACCTGTGGCAACGTTGGCTTGTTAACACACAGGAGCAACAGAAGAAGGGCGTGATCGTCGCCACGGACTGCAACTTCTCCATGGCGGTGGCGTACCACGCGGTGGACCTGCGCATCCCCGTCTTCGTCATCATGCCCGCCAGCAGCTCCCAACCGCGGCTGCGCATGTACCGTGACTACGGCGCCATGGTGATCTCCTACGGCAGTGCGGCACGCGACTCCCAGAACCACGCACGCCACCTGGCCAAGGAGAATGGATATTTGTACCTGGAGGAGTGAGTCCTGTACCACACACACACACACACACACACACACACACACACACACACACACACACACACTCTACTGCTCTCAGACACTCTCATACAGAGTCTGGCAACGACCCTTTGGTTCCTCATTAAGTGCTAACCTACTGGCACCACCCTGAACGTTAAGAACGCCCCCTCCATCTGCCCCTTCTCTCTCTCTGCTCACCTCCGGCAGAGAGGACAGTGCTGTGTACCTGGCAGGACTGGGCACCGTGGGCATGGAGATTTACGAGCAGGTGCCCAAGCTGGACGCTGTCATCGTGCCCGCGGGTGGCCAGTGTGGACTCCTGGCTGGCACGGCAGCAGCAATCAAGCACCTCAACCCCCGCATCGCTGTCATAGTGAGTAGAGGCGGAGCGTCACCAAAGCGACAGCCCTGTTGATGGCCGCGGCGTGCGCTGATGCGCCGAGACGGATGGAACAGAAAGACAGACTCGCCCGCAGATAGGCAGATTAATGGCTGTGACTCTTTGGCAGGGTGTAGAGCCAGAAGAATTCCCTCTGCTCCTGCAGTCGCTTAAAACCGACACTCCCGTCAAAGACCTCTACCGCAACCCCAACAAGAAGCTGTACGGCGGTACGCCGAATGTGTGCCTGTGCGTCTGGCCCAATCACGGCGAAGCTAGACTCTAACTTGGTTCTCTCTGCTCTTCAGATCTGGTGGAGCACTCTTTGGGGACCCACGCGTTCCAGCTGGCCAAGAAGCTGGTGAACAAAGTCATCTCCGTCAGGTATTCCATGCGTCCCTGTGATGCCGTCTGCCGGCATGCAGGGAAAGCGTTGAAGATGATGTCAGATGGAACTGACTGGGGGTGTAAACAGAACTCTGCTGGACTCATTGCAGTTATTATCATGGAGGGAAAATAGAAATAAACAGCTCAGATCAGCTTCAGTCTAAGCACGGGCCCCATGCTGTTTGCGTGCATTCACACTGTAAATTTGTCTATATATTGGTGGTACATCTACAAGAAAAAAGCATGATATTCCTGGATTGTTCTGCTTAAGGGCTGAGTATGGCAGTTTAGCATTAAATGCAATGATATGCCCATCTTTTATTTCATTTAATATGTATCTTATACCTATCACTAATTATTTGTTCCTAAGCAACACCAGACAGCAGCAATAAATTCATGTGACTGTAAGCAATAAAATAATGTGTAATGTTATTTAATGGGATGCATTAGATTGACAGCGTCACGACCCAAATGTCAGGTTGGAAGTAATTGAGATACAAATATCACACACTGATATTTATCATTGTTATTTAAGGCCATTTAAATTGAACAAAGCCATTTCCAGAAGTATCAATCTATCTGAAGTTAGAGAGAAGTCAGCATTGTGATGCATTTATGGCGCCTCTGTCGAGTCCTCACCGTATATCCCTTTAGAGAGGAGGACGCCCTGGTTGCCATGCTGCGGTTCCAGGAGTATGAGCGTTCTACAGTGGACGTGGAGGGAGCAATGGGCCTGGCGCCCATTTTGGCAGGGCAGCTGCCTGAACTCAAAGGCAAGAGGTGAGTTTTTTTTTTTTAGCGGACGGTCACCACCATTGCTCAGGAGGACACAACACCCAGTATTTAATCATATTAACCATATCATGGCGCCCTTGATTGTGGGCCTGTGTGCTTCATCTTTCCCGGAAGACATTTTATACAACCATTTTTTCCCAGGGTGACACCAAAGAGGATGACAAATATATAAATTGGGGACATTAATGAGTGTGAAACACTGATTAGCATTTCTTCATGCATCTGCATGAACCTCCAACAGCCTCCCCTCATTCGTCTTCCACAGGGTGGCGGTTGTGGTCAGCAGTGCCAACATGGAGCTGGACCTGGTCCGGCAGTGTGTGGACCGGGCCTTAGTTCTGGATGACCGGGTCAGCAGATTCAGCGTGCAGATTGGACACTGGCCTGGGGAAATGGCCAAGCTCCTGGACATGCTGGCCCGCGAGGACGTCAGGTGAGTCACACCGACGTCCAACAAAGCAGCACATGCAGGTCCTAATCCAGGTCCTAGTAGCCTAATAATGCCAGGTCATGCCAGTGCAGACTGGGAAAACTGATGTCCCCTCATTCCCCGCTGTCCATCTGTCTTTAAATGAATGTGATCCATGTCAATGAGGGAACAGATCACCTTTACTTAACAATTCAGACACGCCAAGGTTCAGGGTGAATGTGTAGCTAGAATTCATTTAATCTTTCTGCCATTCTGTCCTCACCGTGTCTCTCAGGCTCCTGGAAATTTGCCACAGGAGGAGCAGTGACGTAGCAGATCTCTTCAAAGCTCAGGTATTGAAATCTCTTCCGGGAGAAACGTAATCTCCTCTCCTTCATCCATCCAATGCATCCACTATTATGCAATTGCATTTAATGACGTGATTGTGAACCATTCCCATCAAATTCATTATTTATGCTGTACATTGACCTGGACATCACAATACCCCCCGTTAGTATGTCCTGATGGTGGCATTCCAGCCAGATGTCAGGAGAAATGGCTTGGCTGAGGCTGAGTGTGAGTTAAACCAGCTGCTGTGTGCTTTGCAGGTGGAGTGCGTGGTGGAGACCAGAGATAAAACACAGAACTGCCAGCTCCGACGCATGCTGTCTGAGCGCTACCCCACACTGCGCTGGCTGGATCGGTGATTGGGCTGTGTGCGCGCACACACACACACACACACACACACACACACACACACACACACACACACACTCCATCGCATACACATAATGTCAATGGGAAGATTCAGATCTAGTTTAGGACATGATGAACCACGTACAAAGAATTAAGAGTCTTCGTGTCACCTGATCCGTTGTGACAGACCAGGGACGCGACTAATATTTAAATACGTACAAATTCAAAATGAACACACAAACACGGTACTAGTGAAGCTAGACGTTGCTTGTCCAGACGCGTCCAGAGTGCAGTGATGATGAGTGTTGGTCAGGATAAGCTCCAGTGTATAAGCAGAGTCCAGTATGTTCATTCCAGAGTAGAACAGCTCTTTTTTTTTTTTTTAAATACATGTATTTGCAACTGTTTATACACTGGAATTTATGAAGAACATGTGATGACACTGTTGTACATATGTATTCATTTCTATGTTTGATCGTGGTAGATGTGTTTGTAATGTCTGTGTTCTGGAAATACAAATACATATAAATAACACCTTCAAGTCTTTTTGCCTTGAAAGGAAAGATTAGATTGTGATTGACAGTCGTCCCGTGGTTTTTACTGGTGACACTGGTGAGCATGTCCTGTATGCTCCAGGGGAATAAATATGATAAAAATGATTCAATTCGTGAAACTGGGGACAAAGGTGTCTCACAAATGTCATCCTCTCGCTGAGAGAGCGAGAGAGAGAGAGTGATGGAATGAACGTCTTATCTCCTTGCTTGAGGGACGACGTCTCTGTGATTAAGGGCTTGAGGTGGTGATGGAGGAGACACGGGCGATTAAGACAGGTTAATTCCCTAAGTTCATTAACAGAGGACATCCTGACCCTGCGTTGTTCACACTCTCGGAGTCCATCCATTAGCCTTGAGACGACCAGCAGCAGCACATTAAAAACCTTAACGCGGTCTTTGGGTGTGGCCGGCACCAGTGTTCTCTGCGTGTGCAGAAGATGGTGTTATTTTCCTAAAGAAATGCTGCCCCCGTGTGGTACTACTGCAGCATTACATAAGCAGTGCAAATCGATCGGGGAATCACACGTTTGACATTCAGTGTCTCTCATGCACAACAGTATAAAAACCAATAATGTAAAATATAGTCTAATATCTAATACAAAAAAAATCATAGGAACAATACCACAAGTGTACATAAAGTGCATTTTACATTTACAGCATTTATCAGACGCCCTTATCCAGAGCGACTTACAATCAGTATTTACAGGGACGGCCCCCCCCTGGAGCAACTTAGGGTTAAGTGTCTTGCTCAGGGACACAATGGTAGTAAGCGGGACTTGAACCCGGGTGTTCTGGTGTATTACCCCTAGGCTACTACCCCCCCTGGTAGTAGCCACCCACCCCAGTTGGAACGTGTGTGACAGTTCAGCTGTTTAGAAGGGTGATGGTGAGTTGAAAGAAACTGTTCCCGGCTTCTAGATCATCTGCCAGAGGGCAGCAGGTCAGTAGGTCTGTGTCCAGGGTGTTATGATCTTCCATGCCCTTTTCCTGGGACAGGAAAGGACAGGAGAGGGACAGGTCCTGGATGAAGGGCATGGGGACACCAATGACCTTTTCTGCCGTCCGTACAACCTGCTCCTGTCCTGTTTGGTGACTGCTTCATACCAGACTGTGACTTCCTCAGTTGCCCAAGGAAGTACATCCTCTGATTGGACATATTGAGGATGGAGGAGTCCTGGGACATGGTGAATCTCCATAGAAGACACTAGGTTGTCTGACGTGGCGAGAGGGAGCAGTGTTGAGGGACGTCTCCAGAAGTCCACCGTCATCTCTAAACTCTTAAGCGTGTTCAGCTCCAGGTTGTAAAGTAAAGTAAAGTGAAGTGATTGTCACATGTGATGCACAGCACACGATGCACACAGTGAAATTTGTCTTCTGCATTTAACCCATCACCCTGAGTGAGCAGTGGACATCCATCCAGCAGTGGACAGGCGCCCGGGGAGCAGTGTGTGGGGACAGTGCTTTGCTCAGTGGCACCTCAGTGGCACCTTGGCGGATCGGGATTCGAACCGGCAACCTTCTGATTGCGGGGCCGCTTCCTTAACCGCTAGGCCCCTCAGGTTCCCCTCAGGTTGTGCTGACTGGACCAGACCACCAGCTGCTCGACTTCCTGTCGGCATGCAGATTAATATTACTAACAAGAGTTTCGGTTAAACGTATGGATCCTAGTTTAGGCTCTTCCTGTAATATGGTTTTTTTTTCCTTCACCCAACGGAAATTCCAGACACATGACGATATGAACATGGTTTAGTAATCTTCGTGAAAAATAAAACTGAACTGGAACATTTTTATTAACCGTTTTATTGAAATTATGCAAAAAGCATGTTTGTTAACGGTCTTTAGAAGGCTGAATGATTCTAATACGACGACAGACACAGTGAGACTGTGAGACACTTTATTTCACCCCATTGAGGCATCACTGTGGGCAAGCGACGGCACTTCAAACCAGCCCACAGCATCAACCCTGAGTAGTTCCACGAACAGCCCTCTTTTATAAAATCTTACACAATAGAATTAATTAAGACCCCCCCCCCCCCCCCCCCCCCCCATATCACTCACATACGTTTCTATCATTTTAATAATCAAAATATGCCCCTTCCATAAAACTATTTCATGCTGCAGCGTTCTAGTCTCAGTTATGGAATCATATTTCACTAGGAATGTTCAGGCCAAGAGTTCTGCAGAGTTTCTCCCCAATTAAAAACCCCAAAAGCACTTAGTGTTCTCTCATAAAACCACAAGGCCTCCGCGTCATAACAATGCCATTTCTATAATACATTTTTAAAGAGTTACGGCAATGTTGTTCCGGGAATCATAAAAGTTGATGGACTTTCTTTGCCACATGCGGAATGCCGGGTGTGTAGCTCCAGATCAGGGTCAGTGCTGCTTGCGCCGGTGGTCGGGCCTGTATCGGATCAGCAGGCCCAGGGAGGCGATGCCGAACAGGAAGGTCTGGACGAACCAGAGGCTGCGCGCCGTCACGCTGCTCACGCCTTTGTCACTGTAAGAGGACACGGACAGTCGCTGTAATTTGCCCACATATTTCTTATATCCAGTCTAATACCCAGCATGCACCAAGCAATACCAGCATGAGGGGGCGTTACAGGTACAGAACATTCTGCTGCCACAGTCTGGCCAAAACATGACATACACGTATGTTTTTTTTGTATACTTTACTTACCAATTCACATACTCAAAAGGTTCTCTGACATGAAAAAAAATGTATATAGGTCTAGCGTGTCCCCCATCACTGTACCCGAATACTGAAAAATTCTGCCATGGTGCAGAATTACAGCAACCTTGATCCAGTCACACAATGAGATTCTCTGTGTCAGTATCTTTAAATGCTAATTAGCAGGAGAGGGGTGGGATGAGGAGGAGAGTGGTCTATAGAAGGAAATGATGTCATCAACACCGTTCACCAACTGCAATGTTTGACGCAGACAGGATGTTGTGTCTGCGTTTTTACAGAATAAAAAAAAAAATCCCCCTTGTGATGAGATCCAGATCCTGAACTGCCGCTGAATGTGAAGCAGAATGGTCAAAACACGCTTTAAACCTATTGCCATTTCTACCCACTGCAGGACCCTAGCGGCATAAAATAAAACCATTTACGGCTTGGAAACAAGAACAGGGAAAAACTGCCTCAGGCTGATTGAAGGGGACTATTTTAACATTTTTCTAAGAGGGGGGGAAAGGTGTGATTAGTAATATGTGAAAATTAAGAACATATTCTCACCTGCACAGTTTCAGGGCAAAAAGCGCTTCAGCCACATGAATTGCCAGGGCCAGCCACCATCTGAACACACAAAACATGGCATACAATTCTGTTAAAATGAACAAACTGCTGTGTTATATGTCTGTTATATATCGGGTCTACACATGGGAATGAAGCTGAAAACGGACCAGACATCAACTCGAACTATGAGGTTTGAAAACTATTTTTTTTACTTGAATTTTGCAATGGCACAGATTCCAGAGCACAGAAACAGACTCTTACCCATAATACATCAGAGGGTAATGGTTTACCACCAGGTGTTTGCACAGAGAACCAAATGGGCCGAGGAGGCTGTACGGTATTGTATCGGGCCAAAACACGATCCACTGTAAACACACACACACACACACACACACACACACACATTTATTATTCAGGCCATCCAGAAGGTGAAATTTCATCTTCAGCGACTCCTCACGATACACAGCCTTCACCACATCTGCACAAGCAAACTCTCCACACACATTCATGATCAGATTAGTCATGTCCCATTTGGGGGATTGCACATGACACTGCTGTTCGGCCACAGTATATGAGGGCTTGGGCGGGGGAAAAAAAAGCTCTTACACTTCTCAATGCTCAACACTTCATAAAACAGAGGGGGAAAAACAATCTGCCGAACATCCAGAACAGCATCATGAATGGTGTATTGTTACGAGACGTAAAAGGGCCTGGACAATAGACGACACGTGCTGCTGCACACCAGCCTTTTACGATCACCGGCCGAGTCGAACCCTGAACCCTGACGTTTCAAGTGCAACCCCAACGCGTGTTGCATGGGGCCGAAGCCCTCCCACACGCACACAATACTCAGGGAGGTCTACAATGGCGCATAAAACATATGTGTGGGATGACCTCTTTAGTTTGTATTTTGTTGCAGTAGTGCCCCCCCCCCCCCCCCCCCCTCTAATTTCTCCAGGTTGAGGAGGCAACCTTTGGACTTCAACACAAAGTTCACCTCCTCCACCCACAACTCCTCCCATTTGAGAAAAAATTATTTATCGTTTTTAATGGGAAAACTCACGATAGGTTAATATAATTACAGCCAGCTTTTTTTTTTTGGAAGGGGGGTTTACATGCTCCAGTGATTTTAGCGTCACCCGGACCGAATTTAAAGTTACGCCGCCACAAGCTGACACGCCGTAATATTATAGTAATAATCATCTCATGCAGAAACTTAAAAACTTTTATTTGTAATAAAAAAAAAACTAAACTTACTGTGTAGTATCCGACCGCAAGTGTTATAGAAATTATCCACGCGGAACTACTCCTCCTGAAATACGCGGATCCGTCGCTTTTAGCCATAGTTACACCCTGCTGCCGTGCAGCGTCAACGGCAACAGCGCGTCCCTCCTGCTAAACTGTCCGCCAAAAAAACGCCCCGTAAACGGTGGTTCCGGGGAGCGTTCAGGAATTATTTTAATTCGTCACGGCTATTTTAGCCCTTTTTCCACAGCAACCACCACAACATAAACTAGGTATGGATGTTCAGGTTAACGGTAAATGCATAACGACATATTTTAGTTTACTTCAGTACACAGCATTTATACAACACCATTAAATTAAGGATACCACTGGTCTGAGTATTTACATATATATAACATGCATTGACACGCATTGACACAATGGATGATTGTGAGGGTGTGATAGGATTTAGCCTTCAAACTTAGGCCAATATTATTCTCTATTTCCTGTGGATAAGCCAAAAAAAGAACACATGCTTCAAAATGTACATGTACATTGATGCAAAAACATCGCATACTGTAATGTGTTGTGATATGTGCGTTTTTGGTTGAATGCTTTGTTGGATTTCCATAGTTTGCTGTTTGAAAACGAGTAGGGGCAAGCCTGCTCCACTGATGAGCTTTGACAGACACCCCGACTCTTCCTTATCGCCTGATGGCCGGAGCTGAATTGCAGGGAATGGGATAATACCACCCTTGATAACGGGCCAATTAATCACAAAACAATTAGCCGGGCCCGGTTTCCCTGTTCAGCGTGGCTTTTATGCTGCTGCTGAAAAGAAAACAGAAGCCGTTAATGGGCTCCATTCAGAGCCCTGCCTTTGAGTAGCTGTGCACGTATCATTAATGCCTCTGGGGGTTAATATTTTGTCAAGTCAATTGTTTTAATGATTAAAATGCATGACTGCTGTCCGATGTCAGATAAAAAGGACACAACGGCTCCTTAAATGTACCAGTTTCTTTCTTGAAATGGACTTGATTAATGTCTCTGCCTCTTTCAAAAACGAGCCACTTCTTATATTTCACACCTTTATTTATCATTGGGAACTAGGTGACATAAATCAAGAATTAATCTGGCTTTTACTTTCTCCTGGAGCTTTAACATGTTTGCAACCTTAGTAGGTTTTCTTGGAGAATATTAATGATAGTGCCTAGTCCTTTGCAAATGTTTAGATGAAATTCCCCAATCCAACAGGATGCTTTTAAATCATAATGATCTAATATTTCCACACGGCAGTAATCTGTTGAACAATCCCTTTAAATAGAATAAACCGTGCAAATGCAAATGAATTTTCTGATATGTAAATGCTCCTTGCTGAAATATGTTCATGGTACAATTCACATTTTTTAGACCGTGACTATAAGTTGGATGCACATTAAACAATGTGAAACACTTGCAATCTAACATACAAAATCAATTTTTTATCTGAAACATTCTTCTGCAGGGCTGAGGAGAAGTCAGCAGGTACTTGGGTGAGATCTTAGCTCCGGCCATCTACCCCTTGTTTGCACGATCACCATCAGGGTCACATCGCCCAATAAGCACTTTGGAGGGGGGGGGTAGCAGGGATCTGGACAGAGGGACAGTGGTATAAAAGAGACCCCTGATATCTTCAGGTAGAGCAGAATTCCCAGAGAGAAGAACCCTCCAGACCCAGGACCTCTGAGAACTTGCTCGGTCCCAACGTCAGCTGCGATATGTGGACAGAAACTACCGCAGGTAAGAAAGGACCATGATGCACCTGGAGCATACATCGAGGCTCGTGGTTCAGGCGTATTCCATAAATGGCAAATGAACGGGATATGCTTCAAGGTTTTAATGTTCTTTTTATGTTCTTTGCAGATGTCCCCAGGCCAATGTCGGTCAGTGGATCTGTGTCACGCAGCACCAGTCGAAGAAAGAGAACCAGCTTCTCCAAAGAGCACGTGGAGCTTCTGCGGGCCACTTTTGAGACTGACCCATACCCTGGAATCAGTCTGAGGGAGAGCCTCTCCCAAACGACAGGACTCCCAGAGTCTCGTATCCAGGTAAGATCTCGTTGCAGCCATCTTGGTGAAGGCCAGGCCCCTGTGACCTCATGCTAATGAAGGCTCTATGTGAAAATGTTGTACGTGTTGTGCGGCTGATAGCGGTATCAAGCTCTCTGTTAGCGTTGCGATGACGTAAGCAGTCCCATGGCTTTTATCACCTCTGCCCCCCCCGGCAGACTGTACAACATGTAAACAGGCATGTCTGCAGATAGAGATATCTTCTACGAATATCTCGACCTGTCCTTTAGCCACACTGTGGGTGGATGTGTGCCGGCAATCATTAACGGAGACATCAGAGAGAGCGTTTCTTTATCAGCTGGATTCTAACGTTTCTGCTTTTGTCGACTGGTCCATAGGTGTGGTTCCAGAACAGGAGGGCTCGGACCTTGAAGTGCAAAGGTGCAAAGAAGGCGGCGTGGCAGATGGAGGGCGTGTCCCCTGCCGGCTATGATTCTTCATTGAATAATCTTCCACAGATGCCCCCGGCGGGGACTGACCACTCTCCGCCAGGACTGGCACCGGTGAACGCTCCAGCTACACCAACCGGGTACCCTGTCCAGGTGAAAGAAGAGGCGGAGGAGGACTGCTTCTATGGACGCTGTGTTCCTCCACCGCTGTCAACTGCAGGAGCTGTCAGTGGGTGCTGCAACCCCTCCTGCGGGTGTGGGCAGAGGAGACTCATGAGCCCCGGGCGCCAGATGGGGCCATGTGGCTGGGCACAGTCCAGAGAACACAGATCCCCCATGGACTTTTTCTGGAGCTCCTCTCCCATGGAGGCGCAAGGTTACACTACAGGCTTCTACTACCCCTCCACCAGCAAGGAGCACTTCAGCAGCCCAGATGTTCAGGCCAGGGCTCCGCCCTCCCCCGACTCAGGATACTGGGAGCCAGGCCTGGAGAGCACGCCACCCGGTCCCTTCAGGGTGGGCGGCCAAGAGAGCCAGGGCACCTCCAGCCAGCAGGACCCGGGCGCGCACCACGGCCCAGTGCCCGAGCTCCCGGCCCTGTCGCTGCAGGAGATCCTGGAAGAGCTGCAGGGCGAGTGGTGGGAGGGCGAGAGCGTGCTCAGCCGCCCCACCGCCGCCGCCACAGAAGATAAACTCCTCTACTGCTGAGCCCCGCTGGCATGTTTATCGTATTTAATCCATGCCTTCTTATTATGAATGTCCCCCCCCATCTAAATTAACGTAACACTGTTTACTTTCTTGTATATTTTTCTGAAGTGTCATTACATGTTTGTCAATGAGATATCTCCTCAACCAGGTCTCATTTCTCTATGCCGTACTCAGATTTAATTTAATCCTGACAAAGCTGCGGCCCTTAAAATAGGAAGCGAGTGGGAGTCTTTTATTTATTTTCATGATGTTTCAGGGAACAATGTAATCCTCTAATCTCATGAGTTTTGTTTACGAGTTCAACACATGTTTATTTATTTGCCTATTCATAATAATATCTGCACTTGCGTAATAAATTTCTCGTTATTTACGCCACGTTTCCCCTGTGAAGTTAAAGACTGATAGAAAACATTTTACGGATCTAATGTATCCTTGTGTTTTGAGCCTGGGAGACACTGATGTTCTCAATGATGTGAGAACATTCCCGAAAGAGCTTCCGTGGGCGAGCAGCTCTGCTTGTGACTTTTTAACAAACATGACGAATGTGAGCAAGAAGCCTGCATTTTTTTTTGAACAGCAACCCAAATCGAGCAACTAGATGGAATCCACAGGCCACATTTTTCTTTTGTGATTGCACTGCCTAATGCATTTTTTGATTGCTAAGATTAAAAAGTGGCACAGATGCACCAAATTTCGAGTTCAGTTACATGCTGCACAACCGAAAATCGATGCATTGATTTAGGCTTGATGTTGGTTCAACGTGACATCAGACTAATATGTAATAAACATCTCCTCACTTCACAGGAATCAATATTTGACCGGGTCGTATTCAGTTTCAGAAGACAGTCAGGCTTAATTTAAACAAAACTTCTGATTCGTTATATAGAGATGAGAGTTAATTTGTCTAAGATAGAGAACATATAGTACAGTCAAATATGTTATTAATGAGCTTAGATAAAAAAAAATTACAATTCTTAATTGCCTGTCACACAGCAGAACACCTTAATTGAGGCACAAAAGCAGTTAATCTCAAAAGATAATTACCAGCTGTCTCTGTGTATCTGAGCAGCGTTTATATGTACAGTACTGAACATGTTCATGAATGTCATAAATTCCTTTAATTTAAAGTCACAGTCTGCATGGTGTTTTATTTTAAAAGACCAAATCATATCCCAGCCAGTCATTCAGTATTTGAGCAGATTTGACAGCCTGTCCCTGTCGTAGTTTTAACTATGCATTATAGCCATTTTTAATCTTATTACAATCTAATTATATATCAATCATGTACACGACACAGCAACATCTATGCAATTGTTTGCTGTTTGTTCTGACATTTTTCTGTCCATGTGGCCCACATGACTTTCTATTAGAGCCTATAAAATGCAGTGATTTTGCTAAGTGAATTAGTGTTATAATTATGGGAGCAGTTGAGCACAGAGTTCATTGTTGTTGATTGCCTGCAGACTGCTGATGCAGTCTGCAGCTATTTTGCATTCTTCTGATGCAATCTACAGACATCTGAAGGGGGTATATGATGCAAGTACATTGTATTTTTCATTTTAACCATTTGAATATTGTGATTCTCATATTGTATGTTAGTTCTCAAGTTTTTAATCTTTGTCAAGGTCTTTTGTGCTGTAGTCACATCCTGTTATATTCCATGTAATGTGATGCACTAGCATCAACTACATTCCATTCACTTTCCTAAACAGAGTCGTCTAATGGTAATCATTTCATTGTGCAAGGCAAAACAAATGTCAGCATGCCACGCCCACTAGGTAGAGATGGTGAGTTTTAAAGATGCATGTTATTAAAAATGAAGCTTGAAAGTACTCAAATATTTTGCCACCGTCAAAGCAGTGAAAACCTGTGTGTTCTGTTCACTGTGAAACGTTGGCCAAATGTAAAGAAATCCTAATTATTTGTTTGCCTGTGGGAAGCCCCTTTAGGAAGAGTGATGCAAAAGGATGAAATGACAAGATAGAAGAGATAGAGGAGATAGAGGGATACAAACAGAGGCAGCGCTTTCTGTACAGCTGCAGCAGCCCTTTGATCAAGCAACTGAGGAATCAGTCGGGAGCGTGGACGCAGACTTGGGCCCTTTGGGGGGAAGTGTGCCATGATCAAGCATTTCATCCAGCCATCAAGCTCCCCACTCTCACCCTTTCCCACTCTTCTCCAAACCCAGGTGCTGCGAAGCTTCAAAATGTTCGCCAGAGTCGCGAGGAGGCCGGAGAGGAGCACACAAACGTATTTCTCCACACCGCTTGGTCACAGTGGCTGGCTCAGACAGGAGGGACACTGTAGATGTCGGGTCACGCTGAGGAAAGACGTATTGGGGTCAGCAGTGTATGGCGCATGTGACACTAACACTACTGCAGGGAAATGCCCCTACCCATGATTCCCTTGGGTCCGTTTTTATGTACAGCACGGGGCGTCTTGATAAAAAAACCTGAATTCTGCACACTGTGTTTGGAGAATGGTGCAATGTTCATAACTACTGCGAACAAGAAAGCTCTCTGTTCGCAGACGTGCACAGCAGAGGTAGAGTATCTAATCACATTAATGCATTTGTGATGGAAAACAATGTGAGAAATAGAGGCGGCAGTTAAATACAGTCCATGCAGCCAATGTCATTAATTGACTACTTAAATAAAATCATTAAGGGCTGTTGAAGTTAAAAAGTGCTAATCGCTTCAATTATTTATTAGATTATGATAAATTTCTAGGTTATAATAACTATACTTTCAAACATTGATGTCTATGTCATCTATGTCATATCATAGCAGGCTTTAGTCTTAGGAATCAATCATCGTTAATCGTGATTATTTGCAAATAGTGTGATTAATTAGCAAAAAGAAAATAGGTTTTACTCTACATCACTATTATATGTATTCTCTCTTACAGCGCAACCCTAATCCTATGACATACATTTTTTCTTTGGTGTAGCAACATGAATGATGTGACTTTTGGCAAATCAGGAAGCTGCAGTTTGTGTAAAACATGGGCGGTATTTGTTTTGGGACTGTTGTTCCAGGCATGCACACTCTATTCACGCTGCAGCAAATGTGCCACCTAAGCCAAATGCTTGACCTGCCAGCAACGTACATAAGAGCTGATTGGTCAAGAATGCCAGACACTGGTTATTCATTCATGTGTATTTGTGGATAGACTGGTCAAAAAAGTCAGCTAACCTATATTTGCAAAGCATTATCCAAACAGTTCACTGTAACACAAGCAGACAATGTGTATTGCAAATCTGTATTAGAGCATTGGGCCATGCTGCTCTGATGGCCGTGCGTAGCACTGCCCTTCAATGCTCGGCCTGTTATGCGGGCGGCATCACATTTTTTTATAACCACAAGTCATCCAGGGGTCACTTGGCAACATAACTGGTGCATGCAGCATGCAAACACACCCCAAAAAACTTCACTTTGGTGAAACATCAGATTTTGTTACTCGGTAACAATAGACTTGCCATCTTTTTATTGGATTAAGAAGAGCTTTTTGAGTGTTGATTGGTATCTAATAGACACCAGTTAAGCATAATATTTTTTTATCTGTTGCAGCATCCTCAGGTCTTCTACATCACACACACACACACACACACACAAAACCCCACAAAAGACAGGATGTGCCTGTACTGTAACAAAGATTCGGCCTGGTAATGTATTAGACAACCTGCTATCTTTGGTGCGGTACAATAAGGACGCTGTTTATACAGCTTTGTTTCTGTGTTTCTGCAGGATATGAGCTCCATTTCAAAGGTTCTGTTGTTCTTGTCCTACCCATCTCCGTCACAAAAGAACATGACCAAAAGCAGAGCTGCTGCACTCATATTCCCCAGGAATTTATTGACGAGTAATTAAACGTTTCCGAAAGTGAAAACACAGAATATGTCATTTGTAATCATGCACCATTAAAAAAAAGTTTGATTTTCATAAATCGTAAACCGCATTGCTTTTTGCACCACACATACTTGCACGTTATGTTTTTTTTTTTATCTCACACGATTTAAATTAAGAATATTTATTTTGGATATATTTTGCGTTAGCACATGCTTATTTTTGCACAGCATTACCGCGACTGGTCGCTGGTTCCACGGCGCCAGTCTGCGGCTCCCAGTGGACGGTAGGGGGCCTGGAGCTCCTCTCCTCTCCTCTCGCAGCCCCGCTCCGTTCTAAAACTAGTGCAGCCAACAGGCGGCCGGACGCCGACAACGAAGCGGGTGAGCGGCTCTCTTGTTTAACTACGCGCACAAGTCGACCCGTCTGGTCGACAACTTGGTTCGCGTTTCTGTTCGGCGGAAAAAAAAAAAATAAAACCGTGCGGGCTTCCATTACGGCTCCGCGTTCAAACAGACCGCTCGGTTACGCGTGAACGTCCACGCACAGCGCGAACCACAAGAAAAGGGCCGTTTTTGTCGGAGAAGCTCGGCCCGCCTAATGGTTCGAGCGGCGTGAGGTGGGTGGGGGGAAACGGAGCAAACGCTCCTGCCGAGTTCGCGCACGGCGGCAATGAAAGCGGCTACGGCTAAGCTACGCTACGCCGCCAGGCTAACCGCGGCTCGGCCAGCCGGCGCTGCTGGAAGGCGCGGTGGCCGCAGCGCTCCACACTCTTTTTTTTTTTTTTTTCCGCGCCCGGCCGCGGGGACCCTTTCTGTTCGACGCAGAAACGCGGCGTTCGGGACGTGTTTCGCGTCGTTAGCGGGGCGCGTCGTTAGCAGCGCCAGGTTAGCATGCAGCGCCAGGTTAGCATGCTAGCGTGTTGGCAAGTCGAGACAGCCCACTGGCACCTTCGCTCAGCAACTAGTCACTTATAAAATTAGTCAAAAAAAACGCGAGAATAAGCCATATAAAGTTATTTAGGTTGTCTCTGGACGTCGTTGTAAAAAAAAAAATGTCGTACGTGGTTGTACGTCTAGATGCCATCGGGGGTTTTAACAGTTTCACTTCTGCAGAATAAAAGAAACGCGGCCGAATGTGTGGGCGCCTTCACATGGCGAGAGAACGACGAGAAGCGCTGCAGAAAAACCGAACCGAAATCGTCTCGGACCACGAATTTCCACAGAAGCGCGACTCCCGACGTCACCGCGCTGATTGTTTTGTCAGGAGAATGACTCGTTTTTTGGTGTAAATTGCCGCAGCTTCCGGGAGGCGATGAATTACAAACACTTGTCTCATAATAAGAACGTAAATAGTAAAATAAAACATGTGTTCTGAAGAGTTTTTTACTTTTTACACATTGCAAAGCCATTTTGCTGTATTATTATTGTTCTGGGAACATTATTGCATTTGTTAGAATATTCCAAGGATGTTGTTGCAGTTACTTATTGTGTCTTGGTTATTTTTTTTATTTTTATATATTATAAATCATTTTATTTTTTATATATTATATATAGTATTAATTGTTTTTGCTGCTTTTACTCCTGTCTGATGTGTCGGTGCAGGGTTGGCAAGATGTACTACTATCGGTATGAGAATGCAGAGGTCAGCTGCTGTTACAAGTACCTTATGTTCAGCTACAACATCGTGTTCTGGGTGAGTACAACCGGCAGTGCACACCGCCCACAACCTGTGTGTTTGTGCCTAGAGGCATGTAATAAAAAAAAAATTATATGCATATCAGGTAAAATGGTCTCTGTGTGTTCATATATATCTCTGCAGTGTGTGGGGTGTGTTATTCATTCCTCCATTTCACTTTGTATGAAATGAAACTTCTGAGCAACACACACACACCCCGTGGTCTTCCACACTCGTGTGGTTCTGGGCCTTTCCAACGTGGACTGTCCCCTCCACGCTGACCACTGTGCCAGGCCCCTTCACACCTTTCGTCCTCGCGCAGCAAGGACCGTACCCGGTTACGAACAAAGTGCCCGTCACGGCTGCTTTCTTCTGTCACACTCTGGGTTTTCACGTGAACCCCTATAGTCGTGCTTCCTGTTTTACCAGAACAGCAGATGGTTTCCTCTCCGGCGCCATCAACAGGAAACGTAGAAACCCTTGTCTGGTCTGCACATCAGGCCTGCTACTCTGGGCTCTGGGTGGAGCAGGGCTGTCAGCTGAGATATCCTGCCCTGTCACTCGCTTTTTCTTGCATCTGTTTTTTTTATGTGTGTGTGTGTGTGTGTGTCTGTTGCTTACCTTCCTGCGGGCTAGGTGTAGTTGTCCTTTTTTGGCTTTGCATATTTAGAAGGTGACTCGCACTGCGGTCTTGTCTGTCCAGTTTATTTTTTTTTTTTACCCTGGCATGAAAACTCGTCACTACAGTCTAATGTGCTCAAGTCATTTCAAATGAATAAGATGTTTATTTCTGTCTCTTATCCAATGGAACCTATAATGTGTGTATGATCTTTAAGGATAGATAGTGTAATACATGATCATTAAAATCAGCTCCTGAACACAGATCCTAGTTTTGACCCTGGGGTTAGAAATGACAGCTTTTTGGACTTGGTTTTCAAATACACGCGAGTTAAACAGCCTGTTCTTATTCCTTTTGTATAGAATTTAGACTACACCATTTGGCTTTGCAGCTGTGAGAGGTTTAGTTTGGTGGGCCTAACATTTAGCACAGATTAAAAAAAAAAATGGTGGTCCAACCTTTCATCAATCACCCTTTGTGAACAGTGGGCAGCCATGAAAGGCGCGTGTGGGGACTGTACCTTGCTCAAGGTGACCTCAGTGGCACTTTGGTGTTTTGGGATTTGAACCTGCATCCCTTCGTTTACCTGGTAGGTCACCACTGTACAGAAGAAGGCCAGTCAATGTCAGCGGTGGGAGAGGGCAGCAATGAAACAAGGATTTCTATAACTGACTGCAAGCAATCGTTTGTGAGAACCCACTGCTTTCCATGGAAACGTCCAGCATGAAATCCAAAGTTCTGTGATGCACGTTATTTATTACTAGGGGTGTGTTTTGGCAAGGACTATTACGTCATGGTACATATTGTGGTGGTAGTTGCCTAGTGGGAAGACCCGGGTTCAAAACCCACTTACTACCATTGTGTCCCTGAGCAATACTCTAAACCCTAAGTTGCTCCAGGGGGGGACTGTCCCTGTAACTACTGATTGTAAGTCGCTCTGGATAAGGGCGTCTGATAAATGCTGTAAATGTAAATATTGCGATATTGAACGGCCTAGCGGTATTTGGTGGCCTAGCGGTTAAGGAAGCGACCCCGTAATCAGAAGGTTTTCTGTCCGAATCCCGATCCGGCAAGGTGCCACTGAGGTGCCACTGAGCACCGTCCCCACACACTGCTCCCCGGGTGCCTGTCCTGGCTGCCCACTGCTCACCAAGGGTTATGGTTAAAAGCAGAGAAGCAATTTCCTTTGGGATTAATAAAGTTAAAATGTAAAAATAGAGCTGATGGACAAGATGCTGTGATTGGTCTGTCTTGTTTTGCGATTTCACGCTGCATGAAATGCTAGGCAGTAATTCAAAGTACCCCGCTGTACAGCGCCATCTACAGGAGTGGAGACTGTAGTCACATGCTGATTCTCACCTCTACTTACCTCACTAAAGAAAACGCTTGACAGCACCACCCGGTGGACCAAATTTATAAACATCGCTGTATTGAATCCACATCCCCATGTAAAATATTGCTGTATCGATATTTTTTAATACCCCAATTTATTACCCACAAAAACAGAGATCCACTATTCACGAACAGTAATCACACAACAAATATTTAATATTAATTATATGCTGAGTATATATATTTTTTGATTCACTAGTTTATTCTGCAGCTGAGTTTTAGACTTTTGGATAGAATGTGTTTTGCAGCATAGTACGCATAACCTGACCCTCCTGTTACTGTAACCGAAATGCTTTCACCTGCTCCATTATGGTGCCGCTTTCACTGCTCATTGTCTCACCATTCCTGCTTTTGTTTCTCAGCTGGCAGGAGCTGCCTTCATTGCCATTGGGTTCTGGGCCTGGAGTGAAAAGGTAAGCTGATAAGTCTGGCTGAACAGTGTGCTGCATTGTCTGTAGTTCTCTCCCGTTTGCAATTTTTTGGCTAACCAGTGTGCACTTATTCAGAGGCCTTTGTGCCACTATTTGTATAATCTTGCATTTGTGAGATTCAGAGCATTCTGCAGTTAAAATAGCAACCAGCTTCCTTATTTTATCAGAATCATGAGCACAAGGCATGAGAATCCAAAGAAATTTCCAACTGCTTGTCTTATCTGATGAGTATTTAACTTCCTGTTCTCCACAGCAGAGATCAAAACCAAATAAAAAATCTGACACAGCCTGAATGCTGGGTATAATGCTGAGTATAGTATATTTAATGCTTAATGATTATTTTTGTTCCAGGAAGTGACTCCACCTGCTCCCAGCAGCGGGAACTGAAAATCACTCCTGTTAAAACATGAATTGTTTTCTTTGTTCAGCCGTAAATACAGTTTTGCAGTTAATATGCAAGATTAATTTGATTATTTAGAGTTACCACTCTGGAACCTTTGCACAGCACACAAGCTTTTGATCAGGACTGTAAGCTGTTGATGTGGAACAAAATGAGCCTTTGTGGTGATGAAAGCTGTTTTTGCAGGGGGTGCTGCTGGACCTGACACAAGTGACACGCATGCACGGCTTTGACCCGGTGTGGTTAGTTCTTTTGGTCGGCACAGTAACCTTCATCCTGGGCTTTGCTGGCTGTGTCGGCGCTCTTAGGGAGAACATCTGCCTCCTAAAGTTTGTGAGTTTCATTAGTTAGACTATATTTATTTATTTATTTATTTATTTATTTTCCTCTTCATCATTACGTCTGACCTCTAACCCTTTTGCTCTCCCTCCCAGTTTTCGGGCGTCATCGGCTTCATCTTTTTCCTGGAGCTGACTGCAGCTGTGTTGGCGTTCGTTTTCCAGGACACTGTCAAGGAGTGGCTCAGCGATTTCTTCTTACAGAATGTCAAAGCCTACCGGGATGACATTGACCTGCAGAACCTCATCGACTCACTGCAGCGACTGGTGAGGAAGTGCAGAACATCCGTTTTAAGATTGTCATTTAATTTCCTCCTCCATGACTGACAAAGTAGTGCTTTCTTTATGTTGTGTGTATGTGGGCCTACTGTGAGGTGCTGTAGGTACATTCATACTGGAACTGGTTATAAATGAATAAAAACCTGAGTATTAGTAAGGCTGATCTTTTCTATTTTGGGTTTGGATAAAAGAATAATGGAACAAGACAGAGTTAAAAACCAAAAAAACTCTTATTTCCCATTCCAATGTCAGAAAGTAAGAATATTTTGAGATTATAACTTTAATATAATTCAATCGAAAAGCCCTAGTAGAACAGTAGGCTGTTGCTCATTGACTCATCAACCCTGACCCCATCACCTTAATTACAGAACCACTGTTGCGGGGCCAAAGACCCCACCGACTGGAACCGGAACGTCTATTTTAACTGCACCGATAGCAACCCCAGCAGGGAGCGCTGCGGAGTCCCCTTCTCCTGTTGCGTCAGCGACCCTGCGGTGAGTTCCGTAACAAGTGAAATTCTGCAGCGGCCCCACAACGTTGCCGTGTGCGTGATTTCGTGGCCTTCCTCTCACCGTTTCCTGTTTTCTTGTTTTGTAGGATACTGTAGTTAACACCCAGTGTGGCTACGACGTCAGGTCCCAAAGCTCCCTGGTGAGAGAACCTGTTTTTTTTTTTTTGGTGACTCAACTGCTTAATCAAAAACCGTTGTTGCGCAGGCGGCCGCAGATTTGGCCTCCAGGCAGGGAGGGGGTAGTTTTTTTTTTTTTTTTTTACCAGTTAAAGCTTTAAAATGAGACATAAGGCACGACCCGTGCTCCAAACCTGTTTAACGTTTTATCAAAGAAAAAGGAAATGATCATTCCTCGTTTAAATCCGGGATTCCGACATGATGCTTTAATCATGGGTTCTGAAGAGACGACAGAGGGCATTCTTATTTGCACGCTGCATACTGAAGGAAGAAATGAACTTCAATTTTTCTATGAATGTAGCTCAGTGGTCTGCAGTTGACAGCCACTCTTTGTAGATGTTTTTATTGTAGGGGTCTATCTGAAACGTGAGCCCAAACCCCACCTTCTAACTCACGGCTCCTCGCCGTGCTTGTTTTAGAAAACGTGGGAGGAAAGCATCTACGTAAAGGGCTGCATCACCGCTCTGGAGGAGTGGCTGCCGAGGAACATCTACATTGTTGCAGGAGCCTTCATCGTCATATCTCTGCTGCAGGTATCATTGTGCATTGAAAACCATTGTGCTTGTTGCCTCAGAAAGTGGGTGAGCGATTAAAGGAGCAGGCTTTTTTTTTTAGCTCCCACACGTCAGTCACATCAGGGCCTGCATTTATGGAGAGCGTCAGATTAAGAAAAAGGTCTTAAGCATCTCCGAATTCTTAGTGAGGCGAATGCGGAGCCACTTTTAGGCGTGAGAGTAGAGGCATTTCAAACATTAGTTGTCCCAATTTAGAATAGAGCTCAGGAGATTATGTGGACTTGTGTGGTGTCTCAGTAGAACTACTTCATAAACACAACAAAGATAACACTAGGATGTTACGTTTTTTTTTTTTTTTTGTGGAAATGGAACATTCATTCTAATATGATTGCGTAAACAACTGAAAATGAAAAGCATTCTCAGCGGCCACCAACTATGAGACAGTATTCAAATATGAAGCATGTTCAAATTGATATTATTATTATTATTATTATTATATGAATTACATGTGTGGTGTGTAACTGAACAATTCATACCCCCAAGAACTAGTAGTTCATAATTCATTAAAATTTGCCTTGTCGGGACCGTAGATTGTACAGTTGTATCAATATTCTGAACTTAATTTTGATGTTGAGTTTGAAAACTCCCAAGGAGTGATTCTGTGACTCTTCGCTATTTCTATTTGTGGTTTTCTGGGTGCTGTCACATTCACACAGCTCAACAGCTCAACAATAGCCTGTGTGTTTTGTGCAATTGAATGTAATGCACAGCACACACATGCTTTTGTTCTGTAGAATAGACCACTGCAGTGTAGCATGTACACACACACACACACACACATGCAACTTTATTGTGGTTTTTATTCTCTAAAGCGGTCAAAATGCAAGAGGAATGTTCCCAGTGGAACACTGAAAATGTTGTGTTTAATTGAAAACACCACGCAAGTCATGTTCTGCCAGATGAAACAAAGAGCCCTGCACAAAACCTCCTGTGAGCACAAAACAATAAGAGGTTTTAACTCTCTGTTTTTTGTTCAGTTTAGCCAACTGTGTCACAGTGTGTCTTTCTAAATCAGTCTGATGTCCCTAAAGATCAACTTAGTGTTAAAAAGATTAACCTGTTCCACACCAAGCGTGCCCCTTTTTTCTTTTAAGAGGGGAGTATTTTGGGTGCAAATACCAATGTATTTTTCTTTTTCTGTCCCTGTTCTTTAGATGGTGGGTATCTTCCTGGCACGGACACTTATTGGAGATATAGAGAAGGTCAAGTTCAATTACTGAGAGCCTGCTGAGCCCTCCTGCTGTTTACGGGGCAGGACCGGTCAGAGAAGAAAAGGCTTCTCTTCTCGTTTCTGCCTTCCCTCTCCCTGTTTTCTGCCTCGGCCTGTCCAACCGAGGGCCTCCAGAGAGTGGAGAGCCGGACACCATTCCCATTGCCGCCTTGTGATTATGAGCCGAGGCCTCTGGTCTTCTGGACGTTTTTAGCACACATGCCTTGCTTTTGGCTTATAGAGCGCATGGACTCTGAAATGATCTCTCAGGCTTTTTTTTTTTCCTCTCTTGTTACTTATATCTTTGTCTGTCTTTTTAAACTCCCCCGTCTCCTCCTCCTCAAGGGTCCTTCATTCATATCTGTAAAACCGACAGGAACAAAAACTTTCCTATGGAATTATCAGCAGTGACCACGTTATGATATAATATTTGTTATATGACGAAAAGCTTGTATGAAGTTGACAGTTTTCACATTCATGAACATTCGTCGACACTTTTTTTCCATTTAGTTTTCCTGCCTCATAACATTTTAATCCGGGAACAAGATGCCTTTATTAGATTGAGTAAAAATGAGTAATGTAGCGAGTCTGGTGAGTGTTAGCAATGCTAGTTTAGGGGCTGTTGAGCATCCAGGTGAAGTGTTTGTGGTCTTCTAAACCATGTGGGCTGTAGCTTGAGTAAATCGGACATTTTTTTTCTGCTTTATGTGAAAGCTGCCTTTCTTACCAAAGCAAGCTTTTCTACTACACAGATTCAGATTTCCTTTTTTTCAGAATCAACAGAGTGCCTTTTCAACGCATAGACTGGAGAATGTGCTAACAGTTCTCAGCAGCGACCTGCTCCTCCTTGCAGGCCGCTCTTCCGTCATCTCAAAAGTGCCTTTTCCTTCCCCCTTCTCTAAGCCCGTCCATTCACCCGGCGAACCTGCTTCAGCCTCTTAAAGCCCACTATGGTCTCAGTGATGGACCTCGGCCCGTTTCTACCCCATGCTGTTCCACGGGGCAAAAACACTGCGCTTTTTCAGACTCCATTAATAATAGGATGCATGAAGAAGAATATAGGAAGTAACCCTCATTTAATTTCCATCAGCTCGGTCCAAAGCATTCTCATTCCCAAGATTTTAACAAACTAACAAGCATTGTCATGTGTTTGCGCTTCTTTCATGTCCCTGAATATTAACCTGTGCTCTGCTGTGTAGTTTGAATTGAATGTACTCTGAGCCATTTCTTCCTCCTCAAAAGGGATTTTCTGTTCGAAGGTGTTCAGTAGTCTGTTTATTTGTATTTGCTTATTACATTTTTGTAAATAGATTTTCAGAATTAATGTTCAAATTGTCAGTTTTTTTTATATATGCATTAAAAAAGAAGATTTTGTAAGTCACCGGAGTTGTTTTTATGGTTGTTAAGGAGATTGGGTGTCAACTGCTAACTACTATCATGACCCCATCTCTGTGGTTCATTTAGTAACCATCTACCTGGATCACTGGTAAAAAGCAATATGTTCTCTAATAAAAAAGGCCTATAATTCACATTCATGTTGTATCCACACCAAGTAAACAAACAAATAAATACCCATTTTGTTAATGTTCATAATGATCATTAAAAACACGTCAACCATACTAATTTTAAAAGGCCTTCTGTTAATGACCAGGCCAGCAGCATCATGCTGCCATTCCAGTCTAGCTTTCGTGTTGTTGGTCAATGAACATCTAAAGTGAAGTGATTGTCACATATGATACACAGCAGCACAGCACACAGTGAAATTTGTCCTCTACATTTAACCATCACCCTTGGTGACCAGTGGGCAGCCATGACAGGCACCCGGGGAGCAGTGTGTGGGGATGGTGCTTTGCTCAGTGGCACCTCAGTAGCACCTTGGCGGATTGGGATTCGAACTGGCAACCTTCTGATTATGGGGCCACCACTGCCCCCATCTGCAATCTTCAGCTGTATGGGTGTGGGGAAAACAGTAACAGACTGAAGTACACTGGTTTTTAGGACCGAAGTCACGTGATGAGTGCGTTCACCGATGAAGGGGTCCGTAGTGCAGCAAAGCAACCGCTGTAAACCTACACCGGCCCACATTCACAGGGCTGCTGCCCAACTGGCAGGGTGCTCAGAGGCTGCATCACCGGCGCCATTGTCCCACTTTTGTTGTCGGGGCGCTCTGATGCAGTCGGGTCAGGCTGGGACTGTGGGATGTTTAGATGGTCTGGTCGGCCCCTGGACCCAGGGAGGGCTGCTGCTTGTTAGGAAAGTGTGAGATCTGGTTACAGACGGTGGAACAGGCTGTAAGACGATCCCTCCTGTGGAAAAAGCTGTTGGCGGCAGAGCCTTCAACTGGACAAGGAGCCCTGGCTTCTGAATGGGATAGTGTGAATGCAAACCTTATTAATCTTAATGATGCTAATGTGTCTAATCCAAATAAAAACAGCCCTGACATCATTAGTGACAAAAGTTCTTGTTCTTCCTTATCTCAAGTTTCTGGAAATTCTTTAATTTGCAATATCTTAAGTTTTGGCCACATCATGGCTTATCTCAGGCCTGTTAAATTAGGAAGTCTTAAGTATTTAAGTGAGTTTTGAATCTCAATTGGCACACATGAGACATAACCCCCACCAACCAGCAGGTTCAAAATCCTGGCTTCTAAAAGAAGGTGGCTTTTATTTTTGTGACATAATTTTATTTAAAATGCAAATATCTTCATTAAGATGCCTTTGTGCAATCAAGGCGCATTCTGTCCCTTCCCACTGAATTTAGCACTGGTTCCATTCCCAAATTGTGATCCTTTCAGGATGCTTTAGAAGGACATTAGGAAAATTATTTTGACAAATTCAAGACTTCAGAGATATCCACTGTTCCTGTGAAAACACTGTAGTTTGCCGACTTTAGGAAACAGAAGCAAAGAACAAAGGTGGTGGATTTCTTCTCTCTGTAACAGACACCTCGGTTTCACCTTCTTTACAGCGGGGACCCAGTTCTGTTTTTACAACTTCGGTGTCTCTCCTTTCGCATCCCACTGACGCCGGCTTCAGGCAAGTAGAACCTCAACCCGGCTGAAGAAAAGTCCACGGCTGGGAAAGCTGAGGCCTGCTGTGCCAGCTCAACCCATGAAGAGTCTGAGGGTGAGGTCTTTTGGGAAAAGCCCCCCACAGTCTGTAGAGAAATCGGCCCGTGTGCAGGCTTCTTGCAGCAGCTCCCCTCCTGCTGTGGTGATCACCTCCTCCTGGTATAGAAAAGTTTAGGGGCAAAGATCAACTTTGCATCGATAAATACATAAATACGTAAAACATAATTTAATGATGCTTGTGCATGTTAAGTATTGACGGTTTTTGGGATTAAATCAATGAGAAAATGAGTGAAGCAGTCAATCATTGTGCTCCTCCCATTTTAAATTTACGTCATATAAACCTTGGTAATTAACCACCTTTTTTGTTGGTGTGTGTATTCACATTTCTAACTATGAAGTAGTTCTTCTTGTTATCTATTTATGTCTATCCGGGGGACACCTTGTGTTACACTTGCAACCATAACCCAAACTTGGTGTGCTGAGATTTAAAATAGTGTCCTTTGTGTCTTATATTATCCCAACCCAAATCAAAATCAGAGTTTAACTTTTAACCAAGGTTCAGATCAATGTGTTGAGGTAGTTTAACACTGCCATATTTCCTGTATGAAATAAACTAGTCAATACTTATGGCACCTATGGTCAATTTAGAGTCATCTAGTCGGCATGCCTTTGGACGATGGGGGTAAACCCCCACCATGCAAACTCCAAACACAAGGTCCGAGCCATGTGAACACACAGTGCACACAACGGAATGTCTCCTCTTTTTTACCCATCACCCTTGGTGAGCAGTGGGATCCTGAATGGCAGTTTGGGATTCGAACCGGGTCCATACGCACCGCCCGCTAACCAATTGCACCACTGGTGGCCACTGGATTTACATTTACAGAATTTATCAGACGCACTTATCCAGAGCGACTTACAATCAGTAGTGACAGGGACAGTCCCCCCCTGGAGTAACTTACGGTTAAGTTACTTGCTCAAGGACACAATGGTGGGATTTGAACGTGGGTTGTGGCTACTACCTGTATCCACCACTGTGTGGCCCATTATAATACTTTATATATGTAATATATAATCTTCCTGACAGCAGCAACCACAAAACTGTAAACAAGCGCGAGCACCAACGTGTATACGTTCTTTTCGATGCGTACACTGTGTTGGACGTTGTACTGGCGAGCATCAAGCTGTCAACACTAATTACTGGTACATGATCTAATGAGGTTCGCCTTCTGTGTGGTGTGTTTCCATGGTTACTTTAGCCCTGTTGATGATTAATGAGATGCTATTTTGATCGAGCCTGTGTCATAAGAACCCAGTGAAACCCCAACAAAACCCGACAGCTAAAATCAATGGTCCAAGCCCATCCTACGTTCTTTCAAAGTTTGCATGGAATGTCCGAAACAACGCACAAATCATGTAAAAAATCATGTGAAGTCTTTTCCTGATTAAAGTTTTATTATGGGAAATCATTTTCAGTGCACCACTGCTTCTCCACAGCCAGTCGGAGTTATTCTATATGATATTTCAGAAAAAATAAGTCCATCACTTCCTGTCTGTCCTTTCTTTTAAATACAATCTCGAGTTCAATAGACATCTAATGAGCATTCATTGCTTTCAGAATATGTCTCAGAAGTAACTCCGCCCTGCTCCAGGGGGCAGACGTATGGGTTCCTCTTGTTTTACCCGTAGCATGCTGTGGTCACGGTGATTACTCCATGTTTCATTCACAGTGTTGTGTACGACAGTCGATGTGAATCTTTCTGCGGTAAAAACACCTCAACAGGCCCCAGCAGGACTCCAGTAGAAGCAGGTGACGGGGCGGCTAGGCTCACCTTGTGGAAGTCTATGAGGTCAGACAGAGTGGCGTGGCGGATCTGGTCGACGCCCAGGAAGCTGCAGCAGTCACCGGAGGCATCTAGGAAGTGCTTGAAGCCGCCACCCGTGCGGTAGGACAGGGTATAGCCCCAGATCCTGTCACTTACCCGCACCAGGAAGGAACCAACGGGGGAAGCAGTCAGCCGTTTCTCAGCCTCCTGTCGTGAGATCTGTCCTGATGAAAAGGAACCAAAGCGCACGATGTTTTTAAAACCCAGAGGAACCCTACTGATGACACCAAATTCTGCTTTTAAAGGGCCCCTGTCATGAAAAATGCTGTGAAATGTCTTTTGATACGTCTTTACTGAGGTTTGAAATCCGATACTAGCTGTTTTTAGATCAGCTCTGTTCTCTGAACATGCTTTCCTTTAAGGAACTAATAAAGAAAATAGAGAGGTCTATTGTCTCGTGGTACCAGCCAAGGGCATCCAGATCCAGATCCAGTCCACGTCACAGACTCCAGCATTCTCTGCTTCACTAAATCGTTCAATTTGTCCTTGTAAAAAATAGTATACTATCAGTAGCATGCTTTCTTGACCCAGTTCAAACTAAATTTATTATTCAGAAGGATAAATGGTAAGCTTTTAATTTAATGCATTAAATTTAATCTCACAGCAAGTGAGTTAAATCAACACTTCATTATGTTACCCATGAAATTCATATGTCATTTCTTTGAGCTCTGGGTTTGCAGTGTTTAGGGTTAAGGGTTTAGGGTTAACCCAAACCACCATTAGACTCATAGATGACAGTGTGTGTGTGTGTGTGTGTGTGTGTGTATACACACGTGTATAGAAAAAAATTGACGTGTGCAGCGGTTCTGAGGTTCCCACAGTTAGGCGAGACTCTGTCGGCTGCGGTCTCAACTCACAATGGGAGGCCTGACAGGCTGCAGCATATCTAATAAGCCTGAGTACTGCAGCCTGTGGCTTTGAAGTGACAGGGATTATTCTGGGTTAGGTGCCGGGCCCATTGGAGCTGAGGTTCCACCGACCCGGAGTCGGGGCCGCGGCAAACCCTCTGAAACTTTAGATTGAGGGGTCACAGTGGGAGTCCACGTCGTGGGACGTGAGAGGGTGTCGATGCGCCAGTATCCGCGATCAATCAACCTCTTCCCCCCAGATAGTTTAGTCATTGCGATGTTGCCCGTGTTCCCGGCGCATTGCTGCCACTCCGAAACTCATTAATCTGGGCTCTTGTCACTGAACCGGGAGTCACACTCTACGGGCCATTATGACGAGACAAAGCAGCAGACCTCTCGACCAATTACCGGCCCCGCAAACGCGGTGAATTATTGAGGAGCCTCCTGTCCCTTTTCTTACCGGGCTGACAAATGCACCACACTACATCGATTTCCTTCCCAGCAACATGGTGAAACTGACACCGCGCGGGCTAAAGGGGACACACGGCGTCGCATGATTTCAAATAAACGCTCGTGTAATGAGGAAAGAGACATCGTGAGAAATCATCGGCAAATTCTTTGCCTGCATCCCATAGCATCGCTGTTTACCAGGTGCCAGGATAATGCAGAAAACACCCTCGATTTTGGCCCTGCACAAATACCGGCGGATCCTTGCGGAGGCTTGCCGCTCCCTATGAAAGCCTCAGACTGAATGAACAAATGAACAGATGACTGAATAAGTGGACAGATGGAAGTCTGATTAAACCCCCTGTTCATCTGTGCATTTTGGATGGCGGTCCGGATTTGGGTAAACGGCGTGGATGCTGACCGTGGAACCAGGGTGCGATGGTGCTGCCGCTGCGCTCGACACCAGCCTGTCTGGGCCACTCCTCCTCGTTGTACCACAGCATGATGGAGTCTCTGTATCTTGGCCGTGGGGCTCGGACCCAGGCAGGGCTAGAGAGGGGAAATTTTTTTGAGTAACATATTATAAAGTCTTCTTTAATAGCCGTTTCAATAAAGAAGAACACAACAATTTGCAGAATGTCATCTAAATATTTTTTTTGGAATGAAAAATCAATAAAAGACTATTAAAAGTGATTGTGATGCACGACACATGGTGACACAACGAAATGTGTCCTCTGCTTTTAACCATCACCCTTGGTGAGCAGTGGGCAGCCATGACAGGCGCCTGGGGAGAAGTGTGTGGGGACTGCTTTGCTCAGTGTCACCTTGGCGGATCGGGGTTCGAACCGGCAACCTTCTGTATACGGGGCTGCTTCCTTAACCGCTAGGCCACCACAAATGGACACAGTTAATATTAAGGCCAACACCAAACATGTTACATTTACTCATGCGCAAGACTTCAAGCGTCCTAAATGATATTATCCCAAGCATCTTTGTATTGCTGTTAATATTTTTAAATATATACATGTGCATGTATTATTTATGGAAATGACACTGAAAGTGGAGGCTGATTTTAGTGCATGGATTTTTGTCTTTGGTATCCAGTGTTGGACAAAACAGCATTTTGTTTTCCTCTAAAAGGAGCTCAGGTCGAGGAAAATGTCATTTAACGATTTTTTAATTGACATTTGAGATTTGTCTGTTTTTCTCACCTCTCTCCTTCCTGAATGTCAGATGAAACTGTTTCCGGGCTTTCTGGAGACCTCACTGACTGATAGCATATTTTCCAGCCGTTTTAGGCGTGAATAATGGCATAATTGTACATCCTGTGTTACTTGAGGCAAATAATACAAATAAAAAGAATAATTTAAGAGATGGTCTGGAACCTAAATGAAAATGTTGTTTAGCTCCCTGGAGTAACAAGCCGAGGATTTAGAGAACATTTTTCCCCTCTAATATCGTTTCACGTTCCGCTTGTCCTCACAGGATTTGTCTAATTCAACACAGCAGGGGGGAATTTGACGGGAGTGATGCTGCTATTTTCCCTCCACTTTTCTGCCATATGTTTCAAGAGGTTTGATGCCTGATGGTAATTTTAGAACAACAGTCAGCTGCAGATAGTTCACTGCAATTGAAATGTTGCCCAGTTTAAGCTACCATATGCTGCGGTTACAGGAGCTGATATGGAAGGTGTGAGGTGCGGTCGTTTGTGTGTTTTAAATGTGACATTAACCGAATGCATCTTTATGCTTCATCTTGCTTTAAACATCACTTGTCATTATATAATACATTATAAACATTAATCTATGCTATTTTAATTTCTATCCTATTAATCTATTATGATTAAAGTAGCCATAATAGTCGCATAGCGCATATGTTTAACAAATGATCTGGAAACAAATAATCTTAACTAAAAACTATTTTCAAACCAAATATGAACCCCTATTTGGCACCAGTGGCCTTGCCATACAGCAGTGATAAGGTGGACAGGGACTGAGAGCAGGAAGGAATAACAATAATGAATAAAAAGCACTATTAGAAAGCCACAGCTGAAAAGGCCGAAGGAGGGCGGTTAGACGGACAGGGTTCTTGGTTCGACCTCAGTTGGAGCCTGTTGGAGCCCTCACCTGTCCATCAGGGGCTGTGTTGCCATGGTGCTGTGCCTGCGACTCTGCCTGCGGCGAAACAGCGGAGGGGCGGCTGGCTGGAGTCGGGGCCGCGCTTGGATTCCGTTGTCGGTCGACTGCCTCGCCATGGTCTCCATGGAAGTGCTGTGCCTCCGTCTCTGTGGGGCCTGACGAAGGTGAGTGTGGTGGAACGCGGTGGTCAATTCACCGACTCGACGCCTCTCCACTGCCCGCCGGGACTGCCGCTGGTATTCGTCCCGCGCAGAACGTGCCTTCCTCGTCATCTCCTCATCAGCTGCTTTGGAGCGGCTTACTAGAAACAGGACCTTCAATTACGTTAAGGAGCTGTCATGACTGTGGTAGCTCAACAACCAGTATGAAATACAAGAGCAGTGGTGGCTTAGCGGGTAACGAAGCGGACTCTTACCGAAAGGTTGCGGGTTTAAATCCGGAACTGTCAAGGTGCCACAAGGTTCAGAGGACACATCTCGTTGTGTGCACCATGTGCTGTGATAAGAACTACTCACTTTCAGTAAAGTGAAAGATGTCTTTCAGAAGGGGCCAAGCTAAACATCACAAAGTCAAAGAACTGATTGTGGACTTTAGGAACGGGCCCTTCCTCCCACCCCTGTCACCATTAGATGGGCTGATGTGGAGTAGTTGAGAACTACTGTTACCTGAGGGGGGTTCTTCAAGAGCCGGCTTTTCCTACTGAGGCGGGTCAGATCTTTCAATGTATGTATGAAAATGCTGACCCCGTTCTATCACTCGAAAAGTGAAAAGATACACTGCAGCACGACACATGGTGACACAACGAAATGTGTCCTCTGCTTTTAACCATCACCTTTGGTGAGCAGTGGGCAGCCATAACAGGTGCCCAGGGAGCAGTGTGTGGGGACGGTGCTTTGCTCAGTGGCACCTCGGCGGATCGGGATTCGAACTGACAACCTTCTGATTTCGCTTCCTTAAGCGCTAGCCCAGCACTAGTAGAGAGTAGCACAGAGTGTTGTGCTCTGGGGAAGTGCAGTGGAGACAGCTGATACCAACAGGCTGCACAAGCTGATTAAAAAGGCTGGTTCTGTCCTGGGTGTCAGGCAGGTGTCTGCCGGAGGTGGCGGACGAGTCTGAGGAGAAGCTGAAATAGCTTCTCAGTATCACGGACAACCGATCCTACCCCATGCACGCGCCTCCTTCGATGGGGCATAGCAAAAGACTCTAAATGTAGAAGGCCTTCTTTCCCTTGGCAATAAGACTCTATAACTCTTCCTCATTCTGTACGTGATCTTCTCAGGATCAGCATTAATGTCATTTGGTTTCTCATGGGACTGTGCAGTTGCACTCATCTGTATGTTAATTAATTTTGGTTTTCATCCCTCATAACATGCTGCTACCTCTCTATTTATGGCACAACACCATGTCACTCTTCATAATCACTTGGTCTAATTTATATCACTTTCCTATACCTGCCATAGTTATTTATTATTATTTACTTTGTTAGGGGTTTTCTCGAGTTTACATTGCACTATTACTACTGGTCTGTTCTTCTTTTGTATATTGTATATTGTTTTTGTATATCGTTATTGTATATCGTTATTTCCTCTTATTGCATTGAACATGTTTTTAGGACAAAAGATTTTTCCTTGGAAAAAAATTTCTTATCTTATCTTATAGTAGATAAATGTTTTAGATAAGTTTTACATTACTCAGCTCTTAGGGCACTATTTTCAAACTGCTCTTAAGAGCAGTGCTATGCAGTAAATGTTGGGCCTGACTTCTACTGGAAGTCAAAGGATTTACATAAATTAATAGAAGAGAATTAATTACACACAGTGTAATTAGTTTCCCAGAATACAACCTCTAATGATCATCCAGAATGAGGAAGTGGGATAAGTAAGCTCTGTCTATCACCAGGCTCCTTCCATTTTAAACCATGTTCTGGGTGACATGAGGGAAGAGTTCATTTGTAAAGATGAGTAGAGGAAGAGGATGAGAGATGAACTTGATGAAAGGAAAGTGGAAACAGGTGTTCAGGAAAGGTAAAAGAATAAAGAGGAAGTGAGTTTCCACAGTGTGAGGAGGTGAAAGGTTGCGGTCGCTCACGGTGCTCCTGCCACTCGACATCGTCCGTGTCACTGTTGCTCTGCTCCTGCTCCAAGCGAATGAGCAGCTCCCTCGTCCTCTGCACCTCCGCCCGCCGTATCTCTCCCTCCTCCCGCTGCCTCTCCTCCTCCTCCCGTTTCTGTGTGACGCGTCAGGGCCGGAAAAGTCTTGATAAATATTTTACGCTGTAATATTGGAAATGTCAGAGAGATGAAGGCCTGGGCCTCAGAAGAACAGGCTCTGTAAATTGCTGGAAGACTGACGGTGCCAGACCTGACAATGCAAATTCTCGGTTTTGTTTAAGAGTAATCTTGCTTCACTCATGCTCAAGCTCAGGTTTTTAAAACTGTAATATACAGCTAACGTTTGATTCTTTGAGACTCTATCAGAGCAGAACAGAGGTCAAACTATGCAATCATCGAGTATTAGGAGTGTAGAAAATGGGGCGGGTCGCAGGGTAGGGCGATTGTTACCCTGGTCTCACACCTCCAAGGTCATGAGTTTCAATCCCAGCTGTCCCCGTGTTGGCTGCGCTATAACCAGGGTGTGTTGCCCGGTGTTTAATTCCAGAACGAGGAAGTAGGAAAGTGCGCGAGAGCTGTCAATCATGCATACATGTCATGGCGCTGGTCACATGGCATGGAAGGAGGAAGCAATTGCTTGACTTCACAAAACAGGGTTTTAGTGACAATACATGATACAAGGACAATACATGGCACAAGGTACATGGACACGAACCACGACACAGCAGAACCAAGGTACATTTCAGGAACAGACATACGCAACAGTACAAACTATGGTCTTGAATGCGGGACTGGAGCCCCTCCCGATGTCCGAGTCCTGAGTATACAGACTCCTACATTTTTATTGTAATAATTAAAGTTCATCTTCTGAGCCTATACGGCAAAAAAAAAAAAAACTTGGTTAGCTCCTGCTCTCCAACATTCATATAACTAGCAAGCAGTCACTTCTTCTTTCCATCTATTTATTTCTGCAAATCCAGAAGTGTCTAGTACGGAGAAAATTGGTCCCCTTGTCCACTATGTCCTCATCATTAACAGCAGTTCTGCAGTAAGGGCTCAGCAGACATAAAGGAAATGATTTTGAGGTTCACACCTCGGGGCACAACCATGCAAATGAGGGTGATTTCAGGCAATTAGCATTGAGAGCTGGTGGCCAGACAACTGCATGCTGCAGCTGTCAAGCATGCTTGTCCTGTTTTTTTGCACGTCTGTCACAGTTTAATATGCAATAGCCATAATATTTTTCAGCAACAGCATATCACAATCCCATACTACCGTCCTCAAGTAATACTGCATATCACGTCATTGTTTTTTGCAATCTAATTCAAACATCCAACCCTTCAACACCAAGTGTTGAGTGTATAAATGAAGTCAAACATTTCTACGTAATATTTTAGACTTTTCTGAATTTAATGAGATGTCAGCTACACTCATCTTAACAAAACAAAGCACATTTCAATTAAAATGTAGGTAGTTAGGGGTTTGCAATGTGCTACTGTCTGATAAACATCCATTATATATTATATTCATTAAATGTTAAGTGACAGGTTTATTGTCACAAGGTGTAGGATGAAATTCTACAAAAAAAAAAAAATTGCCCCAGCAGCCATGACACTATAAGATGGGTCCATGGCATTTTGTGCTTATGTCTTGCGTGAAGGTCCCCCGCATGTATCATTGTCAAGCTGCGACACCCCCCCAAACGAGAGGCATCAAAAGCCTGCAAATGGCTTGAAGTGTCACGACGAGAAAGACAAGGCAGAGGCATGAAAGGACAAATCCTGATTGGTCTGTGGCAAATTTTTGGGGAGTCAAATGTATAAAAAGAGTTTTCTCTTGTGGGCTGAGACTCTTCCCCCTCCACCGGGAGCTGAGGGTGTTCCTGGGCCGCTCTCTCCCTTTTTCTCCTGGGAAAGGCTGCTGAAGCCTGGTTCATGGCCTTTTCTCTCTCTTTTCCTCTATCCCTCTTTCTCCTTTCATTTCTTTTTGGTTTTTCTGTAACATTGGTACCATTTTTAAAATACAATATTTACATGCAACTGCAAGAGTAACCTACTGGTGTTGATAAATTAGAAACTGTTAATGCTGGTGACGTGCCTCTTTTCATGCGTTGCACGGGTATGCCGAACCCGTGTACTGTTGGTTTGTTCATTGGCTGTGAGCGCCACGGTATTGTTAGTCCTGTATTCTCTGCGACTACAAACGTGCACGAGTTAATTAAACACGTTCAACTACATCGGCTGGCCCAGAAAGGAGGAAAAGCCTGGTGAGGCCTTCTGTCATTTTTAATGGTCCTCCTCATTACTGTAATGATTCCTTCTCGCAAAGATGCGAGGAGGCCATAAAAACGCAGAGTGACTCAGCACATTTCGGCAGGTCGGCCAGGCGTCTGATGAATGTGGACTTTAATATTTTAGGTTCCTTAAGAAGGTGGCCCATTAGGGGGCTCTGAACTTTCGAAAACCATCCACCCCTCTGAGGGGATTCCTGCTGCGGCCCACACCACCAGCCCTCCTGTTCCCATCAAATGGGGCTTGTTTTAATTCATATAGCTGAGGGAATTCTGTTGGCTTTCACGATTAGCATGCGCAGACACCCCTGAAGCCTGGAGTCATTTCAGAGCTGACCAGCGACTCCTGACTGATGTCTCATAATGTCTCACAAGAGTCTCGTCTCACTTCATAATGACACAAAGTGTCCTTCTCTTGGCTCACCGCCTGAGCCTCAAGATAAGCCGCACAGTGAAGAACGGTGGTTGTCTCATCATCATACTCCTCCTGGGCTGCCTGTCATCAGTTGACACTGGGGGCTGTTTTACAACAGCGCTAATAAGACAGCGTCTCACCGGGTTTTCCTCTTGTGTCTTTGTCATGTTCGGAAAATGAAATATGTGAAGAAGAAAGTGCTTCTGGGTAGTCAGTTGTTCCTGTCTGGCAACACTTTCTTCCCCTTGATGTCGTTCCAAACGGAATAAATGTATGGTGTGAAATTCAGGGGGAAAAAAAATATCCTTAAAGTATTATTTACCTTTGCCCACTTTGGTTATGTCTGGTTCATGAGAAAAATCAAACAAAGACATAAATGAATGTAAATCTATTGTTTTCAGAGTTGCATGATAAGATTTAATCTTCGCTGATAGAAACAATTAAGGCACGAAAATTTGGCATTTCACCTGACTGGGCACTGAAAGTGGAATTTCCCAGGATTCCCTCGGTGCCGTCATATTAAAGATTATTTCCCCACAGCTAGCATCTTCATCAGATTGCGTATCGATTGCTTGATCTTTCTGTCCTCCCTGTCAGGAGGATCTTTGATGCCAAGGACGTCCTCTCCCTAACAATAATGTGTGTGTGTTTTTTTTTTTTTTTTTTGACTCTGCACTGTTAATATTTAATGGCCCGTGCTCTGACAAGCGTGTCTGGCAAATAAATGCTGTGCCCTGGAGGTGGACATCAGCTCTGCTTCCTGAAACAGATAGCCTGCTCAGACGGCCAGGGAGAATAACTCAGATTCTCATCCCCAGACCTGTTTCAGGAGTTCGCATCACTCACATGCAACCAGACAGCCACCCAGAGCCGCCGTCCAACCTGGAATAGAAAACGTCCTCCCTGCTTTAAAAAGCGGGCCAGGTGCCTTGGACACAATTCAGTCACAAATTAATATGTGATGTGGTTGTTCAAATACCGAATCTTATTAATGACTATATCTATATCTGTCTAATAATGTAAAAATTCTCTCTCTCTCTCGCTTTTTTTTTTTTTTTATTTAAAATCCACAAACCTGGACCAACCCATGTGCAGCTCCAGTGGCGCAATCGGTTAGCGCACGGTACTTATACAGCAGTTTCTGATGAGCTATGCCGAGGTTGTGAGTTCGAGCCTCACCTGGAGCAACATATATTTAAGAACTTTAAAGTAAGTTGATCTCATTAGGTCTGAGGAACACAGACTTCCCTTTAACAGTTGCCATGTCAGACCTGACAATTTCCCACGTTTTCTAATGTGGACAAGACCAAATCAATGTTGGTTGAGAGAGATGTATTTTATGGTTTAAAGTCGAAATCCAAAAAGCTGGACAAATCTATGTACAAATTCAGTGGTGCAATTGCTTAGTGTGCCTTTCTTATAAAGCAGTGTCTGAGGAGCTATGCCATAGGTTGTGAGTTCAAGCCTCACCTGGAGCAACATATCTTTAAGAACTTTAATCTTACTCATCTAAGAAATAGAGTTTCTCAACCCTAGGACTGTTAATTATTGGTTAGTAAGTGACAGTCATATGACATTGACTGTCACTGTTATTGCTATTGTGTCATTGTTAGTTTTGTTATTAATGATATTTCCGATCCATAACCAGAACTTTGTGTTAAAGTTCCATGAAGTTCTTTTAAATTCATTAAATTCATTTTTAAGTTCATTACAAATACTGGCAGTCTGTTTAATGCATTCATTTGCAGCGTTGGCATATATAACGGAATTTTTTAAACACCATTTTGCAGAAGACATCTCTCACCTTTAATTCTTCTCGGATGTGATCCTGGTCTTCTTTCGCTACTCTTCTATCCTCTGCCTCTGCCCTCCATTTCACTGCAGCATATCGTGCCTTCTCTTTGGCCATGGCATCTCGAAACTTCTGCTTAATTTCAGCCTCTTTCGCCCTCCTGTGCAACAAACCGATAACGGGCTGAAAGCGTCCCACTGGGAGATAAGGAATGTCTGAAGATAGCCCAGAATTACCCCAGGTTAGGAAATCTTGTATATAGAGGGTTAAGAAATCTTTGGATTTGAGATTTATGATTTGCACCGAGGATCTTAAGTTGCGGTGCTGAAGGCCTTTAACCTTCACGTTGTGTGAAAATCGATGGGGCGCATGCTGCGAATGGCTCCACCCCCCGTTTCACTCACCACAACTCCTGCGCTTCCAGCTGTGCCTGCCGCCTGGCCCTGTCCTCCATCAGCTCCTTCGCGATCTGTTGGTACGGCTTGTCCCCGGGGGCCTCGCCCATGATCCACACCCACACCTCCCCATCGCTGCCCAGCAGCCACTTCACACTCCGCCTAAGGCCTTCCAGAGGCAGGAAACTGACATCAGTTTACGACAGATCGTACAGAACGATCCTTTTAACAGACCAAACAGGCTCGAATTCTGATTTTCAACCCCCCCTCAACAACTGTGAGCTCACACATGCAGCTGCTCTGGTACAGCAGCAATTTTCTGAAACAGGCCAAAGGGACGGATCCAGGCTCCAGCTCTGTGTTACACAGAGCATTACACTCAATCTGGAGTCTCCAGCAATGTCCCGTACTCACCCGGGTTCCTCCGGGGCCCCGGGCTCCTCTCCCCGCCCTGGCCCTGGCTCTCGCGCTCGCTCCAGCGCCGCACCTGCTCCTGGCGGATCTTGTAGAAGAGGATTTGCTTCTGCTCCTCGTTCAGCTCGGCCAGGAGCTCAGGCTCCACGAACATGTCTCTCAGGATCTGCTGCATCATGCCGCGACCGCGCCCGCTGGCTCACCAGTCACTTTGTTCAGATTTCGGGGCTCCTGGGATTCCTTTGATCACCTAGACGGATGTTTTCTTCTGAGAGGCTGTTCAGCCGTATACTGCACACGAGGGAGTCTGGTCTGTGTTCTGCCACGTTGGAGCCAACCCCGTGCTAAATGGTCCTGGTGTCTTGGTGGCCACTGCTGCTGGGTGCTACCTTACCAGCGCGTCAGTCGGATGAATACTTTAGCAGGGCTTGACCTCAGCCTGTCAGTGCTCAGCAGAGTGAGTCGACGCGACTCGATATCAGTGTTTGGAAACAAGAGAAAGGGAGAAAGAGAGATGTTCCGTTACCCGAAACCACGAAGAGGCTCCATTGGGGGGAAACCGGATTCATTCTTTACTCCTGCATATAAGATGTGCGTCAATCTAATCCTGAGAGACCAAAATCTCATAATAGCAGAAGCAGCTTCAGATTGTCAACAAGATGTTCAAGCCTCTGTTTGAAAATATGAATTTTTATATCATCTTCAATTAATCATGGGTCTGTAGGGATTCCTTCATGCCACACTCCACAGGTTGAAAATTATGATTTATCACACATTCATGTGCTTAAAGAAATCAGAAACTGCCATGCAAGAAAGTCCCACTAGATGGAGCCATGTGCAAACAAATTGTTTTAGAACAAAGTACTTAATCATTGACAAAAATACTGTATTTAATTTAATAATCTTTATTTTATGTTTTGCCTTGTCAGACTCTAACTGATGCCTCACAGATGCATGTGTGTACTTAGCACATGAATTTAGCATTCAGGAAGCATAAGACCTGCTTCTGTGCTATATAGATTGTTTTGCTTTATCTTGACCTTTTACAACAAAAAAAAAATCCATAATTTGTACAGTATCCACACACCCTTATTTATTTACATTGAGCAATTCTCCTTCCAAGGTTTTATCTGATGCCCGCATCAGATTCAATATACTGATGTTGGCCTACAAAGTAAAACATGGGATATCACCATCCTGCCTCACAACCCTTATTAAACGCTCACATTCTCCGACCCTCCAGTACTGCTCGCCTGGTCCTTCTACCGCTAAAGGTACGAGGAAGACACTCTTTTAGACTCTTCTCTGTTGTGGCCCCAGGTGGTGGAATGAACTTCCCATCTTTCTTGTAAACTGACACATAAGTAAAACTACACCAGAATGCACAGAATGATTGTAGTTATGCTTGTGGTTCTAGCAAACCAGAACTGATTACTTTTACTGGGGGTAACATGAAAACACATTGTAAGTCGCTCTGGATAAGGGTGTAAATGCTATTCACACAACATGCCTGATAAACATTGGGGTAGAAATGACAGCAGAGGTTGCCCTCTGAGGACTGTTGAGAGGAAAAAAAAAGAACAGATTTAATGGTTGTGATTAGAGGAACACATTATTACATGAACATCGCAAAATGACGATGAACCAATTAGTACTGAGATTAGAAACGAGGACCATTTGCTGTCTGATTTTGCCACATGCTTGTAAAGCGCTCTCGTTCAGAATTAAAATTACCTGCAATAAAATTCCTCTGCAAATCAGAACAGATTGAGTCGAACAATGATGACTGAGGGTGAGTAACGTAGTGCGCAGGTAAACAGTAATTATTGCTTTGTTGTACGCCAACAAAAAAACACTTTGTACAAATTGAGTTTCCTTTTAGGCTTTTATTACCAACGCACCACGAGCTATTAGTGCTCATTCAGAGCACATCTGCCTAAAAAAAAAAAAAACCCACTTGTGTGAGGCTGCGATGCTGATCGTTCGTTCTCCAGCATGGGCGAGGTTCTAACGAGGTGGGCGATATCGACCGGGTCCTCTGGGTCGCCACAGTCCATCTCAGCTGCGGCTCTTAACGCAAACAACTACAGAAGCCACCTCTTATTGTCAGTGCTGATGTATTATACTGCTCCATTTACTCCGCATCCCATGGGTGTGCACAATCAGGCAGAGCAGATTTGCGGACAGATTGGGGGCTGTGAAAAATCTAATAACGTTGACATGATTTGCCCAGATCTGAAAGGTCTGGCCGGAAGTCTGCATAGTTATTGACAGACTCATTGCTTTGATTGAGCTACGTACCAAACCCAACCACCTACTCACCTACCTACGCCGGTCTGATCAATCTGAATGATTGATCTGAATGAATATTGGTTTGTTTACTGAGTCATTTATTGCTAAATATCGGCATACCTGTGGATTGTTGCCCTGCTTTGAATTGATGGATGGATATGTGTATGAAAAGATTAGTATGGATTATCCGGGATGGCCTTTGAAAACATTTTGACTGCATGATAATTGCAACAAAAGTGAACCGCAACTGCGTTTAGCCAACAGAGACTGACTGGGAAATTTGGTGGGTGGTATCGTGTATTTGTGCTTATGAAATGAAAATATAGTCTAGAGTACTTTATTAATGAACCCAGTCCACTAATAATTCAAATCAAAACACTCACTGGGGTGGCATGAAGTTGCGGCTCCTCCCATGGAAACACCAAGGCCAGTGCGCCTGCTCAGCAGGTTGCCGGTTCAAATCCCGAGCCGCCAAGGTGCCACTGAGGTGTTACTGAGCAAAAGGAGAGAAAGGAGAGAACTGAGAAAGTGAAAGAACAGACATGTTTGATTAGAGATATAGAGGTAATGGCATTTTCATTAGTCTACGGAGAACTAAATAAAGAATCACGAATACATGAAGCAAGCTGCTGAAGGAAATAACGACTTGAATTTGGAAACTGCATCCTGTATGTAACTGGTACAAATCACCATCACATGTTTTATTAAGGTTGCTCCTGCATAATTAACTATAATTGATAATTGAGATGTTTTATGTGCTCAGCTGTCTGCCTGAGCATCGCCTCCAGGACCACCCTGGGTTGCATGGTTTGGTCAGGGTAGACGTGGAGCTGAATGCATGCATAAATTAACGTGGCACTGTGGGCGGTGGATATTCAGGCGTAAGTGGGGTTATTGTTGCACTAAACCCACCACCGCGTTAGAGAAAAGGCGGCCTGAGCGAATCGGGCTTGGTCGGGAGAGAAGGTCAATCGATCCCCTGCTCTCCCTTTCCTGTGCAGATGAATGTGCTCTCATGCTGACAGGTTCGTAACTTCGCTTTGGGCTTCCTCGCCCCTGCAGGCTTATTGGACTATTATGGGTGTTTATTTTGAGGGGGCGGGGCCATATGGATTGCCTATCCCACATGACTGAGATTTGTGGGAGTGTCACAAAGATGTGTGGGTCAAGATGCAGAGACATTAAAGCATCTTGACATCTCTACACACACACATTGGGGAAAAGGCTGGTGTCCGTTACTTTATGTGTCCTGTTGGATTCTTTGTATTCATAACTTCAGAGCTCAAAAATCAATTGCAAGTTATTGCGGTGGCATCCCACCACCTCTCATTATAGAGATATTATGTGGCGACATTGTCATAAATTCCGATGGGTTTCCAGGGAAACGCAGTTTGTGTCCTGTCTGTATCTCTCTGACAATCAATGCATGAACAATGCATGGATTTAGTGCATCCTTGCTGTTATGTATGCATTAAAAAAATAATAAAGAAGTGTTGAAGTGCGGAGTCCATTGGAAAAATGCTGCAAATCCTGAGGATTTCAGATTATAGTAATTACAGATTAATGCATAACTACAATAGTTTAAAAGAACAAAAATGATTAAAAATACACTGGGGGGGGGTGGGGGGGGGATAATACACGTGTTTGTGTCTGTGTCGATGGTGAGAATATGCATATGTCTGGGCAAAAAAAAACATTTTGCAATGACTGCATGACCACTTTCTATGTGAAGTACTTTTCCAATCGGCCAAACGTGTGTGTAAATTCTACAATACGTGGGATTCTGTGTTATGTGTGCAAGGACAGATTTTTTATTACAAACAGTGAGCAAAAAAAGCTTCTCAATAATCAAAGCAAGGAAAAGACAAAACAGAACACACAGAATGGGCCAAGGATGAGAACAAACTAAAGGTGTAAAAAGACACATAACTAAAGGTGTAAAAAGATGACAAAGGCCTCTTTAGTCTTATCTATTGGCACAAGACTCTGAAAAGAATGGGGTGGTAGTAGCCCAGTGGGTAATACACTCGCCTATCAACCAGAAGGCCCAGGTTGCTACTAAATGGCATAAATGTAAAAGAGATTAACTCTGTGTAGCTCAAAAATAATCTACTCAAATGAAACACATACAGAGAATGAACAAATGCATAAAAGCTTCAAACATATTAAAGAATTAAAAGAAGCTTTATACTGGGTGGTAGTAGCTTAGTGGGTAACACACTCACCTATGAAGCAGAAGACCACAAAGTCATAGGTTCAAACCCCAACACCAAATCGAGTTCCAGAGCAATTAAGGACCTCACATCAATGATATTCTGACCAGGGGTGACCTGTCCCAAACAACTCTAAGGGACTCAAGAATTGTAAACCATCTCTACTGTGGCTGGCTTGACAGTCATTCACTCTGTGCATACTTTTAAATTTTATTTATGGATTCAGAAACTCGTTAACTTTGCAAAATTATTAGAACTAATCTACCTTTCATCATTCATCTAATTATCATGTTTGGAGTGTATCATAAATTTAGGCCATGTTTGGTAACATTCGGTCTGAAGTTAAATGCTGTGTGTGTGTGAAAAAAACTCTCACCAACACAAGCCCAAAGGCGGGACCTTGGTCTTTTGCCTTTGCTTCAACGTTCTCCGTGGTTCACCACTCGACCTGCCTCAGCTTAATTCGTCACTGACAACTGCCCTCACAGAGCACATTAAGTCTCTTGATATCCAACGATATCGCTTTCCTTGCATGAAAACTGCCAATTTCCTTGCCAATAACTGCTGATTCTGATTTGTTGCGTCTCATCTGTCAGTCTTAATCCAGAGTTTACATCAGGGTTCGTAGTTTCCTTTTACACCATCCTGCCCGTCTCAAGTTTGAACCTGATATTTAATTAAAGGTTATATTACGGATCATTATTAGGTGTAAATGTGAGTGAGAATGAAACAGTGTTTATTTTCTTTTTTTTTTTTTCATATATTTTCAGTCTTCCTTGTTTATGGTGTTGTAGTGATAGATTCGTCTGTTCAATAAAACTCCAAAAAGGTATTTCCTGCATTTAAATAAGGTCACTACACTGGAAAAGATCTCATTTGTTCTTTTACTAGTAATAGTGAACAATTTTGGGGATTCTCTAGTTATTTGCGTATTACTTTTATTATTAATTTGTACCACAAGACCAACTCACTGGATGAATAGCCAATTGCTGGTAAAAAAAAAAGAAGCATGCAGCAACAGAAAGATGCCATACCTGAGGTTTCGGAATAGTTTTTTTCAATCAAACATACACTTTGAAGGAAGGGGCTCATAATGTCTCCAGTTGCCCCCACTACATCATTTTAGCAGTTTGGCCCTCTATGTGCAGACCTGTGGCGGCAAGAGAAAACAGCCAGTGCACTGTAGTATTTAAAGCTGATTTTGTATGTGAGCTTCACTGATGCATGTTACAACCAAGTTTTATGGAACATCAGGAGGAAATTAGGACAGAACGCATTTACCCAGAGCTCTCAGACATCTGCGCATCAGGGCGTTCTATGCGAAGTATTAAAAGGGATGGCTCCATTATTCTTCTGGATCATTGACTGATTATTAATGATCACTTATTGTAGTGGGGTGGTAGTAGCCTAGTGGGTATCACACTCACCTATGAAGACCCAGGTTCAAACCCCACTTACTACCATTGTGTCCCTGAGCAAGACACTTAACCCTAAATTGCTCCAGGGAGACTGTCCCTGTAACTACTGATTGTAAGTCGCTCTGGATAAGGGCGTCTGATAAATGCTTTAAATGTAAATGTTATTGACTTAATTTGAATTCTTTATTATGATCAGCTGGACCTGATGTATGTAACTCCAGATTCTTGCAATAGGTGCGCCTCACCACTTCTTGCACTGACATAAACAGAATCGAGATAGAAAAAAAAAGCCCCAACAGAAAACCAAATTTCTGCTGTTATGACATGATGGTTTCGTTCTCATGTGAACATAAAAATCATCTTCATCATCAGGGCTGTGTCAAGGCACCTCAACACCAGAGAACAAACTCGATTAATTTTGTCTTTATTTTATTCAAAAACTGCTTTCGATTAAAATCTTGTCACATGTCAATGCGCTAATTAATGCCAACAGGCTATCATTGGTTTTTACAGCCTATGATTGATGCAGCACTTAATTGATGACAGAATCAGATATTGTGCTTCTGTCTCAATCGAGCTTTCTGCTTTCCCTTCGATATATATTTAGCCTCCGACACTGAACCCACATGGTCTGCCTGGTTTGTGTTCAACAACGCGGACCCCTAAGGCAAATGGTATAGCAGCACAGTTACTGTTTCATTTTCAAAGGTCATAGCTGCATAATTGCTTGTTCTGAAAAGCATAAATTCTTTTTATGAAAACAAACAAAAGCAAACTCGATGTCATCTGGTAAGTCAGCAGGGGAGGGTATGCGTGTTGTGCAGGGGTGTTTTAGATGGAATGGCTGCTCTCAGAAAAAAAAAAAAAAAATTAAAGCTGCCCGCTGGATTGCTATTCTCAGACTGCCTGCTGTGTGGGCACAGACTGACTGCTAATGGCGCACCTTGCAATCTGCATACCTCTGAACGCCCTGCCCGTTTCTCTTCAAAAGGCAGCGATGGGGCCACACAGGCCACGTTCACACACCGGCTGAAATACATCATCTGAAAGAACAAAATACCATTTCTGTACCACTAGGAGCGTTTGAATGTGAAAGAGGGCACTTTTGGAACAGAAAAGTGCTGAAAAAATGAACTGTGAGAATCCTTCATCAGCCCACAAGCCCTGAAGTCCATGTGCAAAATGTATGGAATCTACTGTACAATGTAACATTTTGGAAATAAGGAGACAGTTTGATAAATGATACAAAAAAGAGCAACGAGGACCTTAAAAAGGAAGCTGTGACAAATGGAATTGTTGATGTGTGGATACTGAGAACAGATGGTGAGAAGAGAAGGTTTCCTTCAGAGAGAACAGTGTCCTAGGCATTCAGATTCTTCCTTCTTTTGCATGTCGGAAAACAGGTCCCTGCAGCTCTTCCAGAGGCTCCAAGTTATTTAGCTGCTTGTCTTCCACACAAAACATCCTACATTGGCACCGGATAAATTCTTTCTCTGTCATGCACCATGACATTTTTCCTCAAAGAATCCAGAAACAAAACAAAAAAAAAAAAAGAAAGAAATGTAGCAACATTTACAATACAGGCTTACTAGTTATACATGAAGAAAGTGAAGTGATTGTCACTTGTGATACACAGCAGCACAGCACACAGTGCACACAGTGAAATTTGTCCCCTGCATTTAACCCATCACCCTTGGTGAGCAGTTAGCCAACCCATTCTTTCATGCAATCATTTTCTGACATCCAAAAGATAAACTCCAAGCAAAGCCTGTAGCCATGAATGACATTTCTCACAAACAGTACTTCCTCATTCTGGATGATTTAAAACTTCTTTTGCCAATCCATGACATGCTTAGATGTGGCGCAGCTTCAATCTCCTCCCTTTACCCACAATTTCCCCCCTTCTCTGCACTCCTAATTCCCCATATTCACAGGCTACATCAGTGTGTAACTTGATCTTGTCACAGCCGTTTGGCATGGCGAGGCAGGTGATCTGAAATGATGCAGGTGATCTAAAATGACTTGACGATGAAGAAGGACTCATTCACACGATGTCACAGAGGTTTAATCTGTGATGAACAGGACAGGGGAGACATGTAACAATGACCCGACGGTGAACAGACACAAACAGGGCAGCTTTATACCATCAGACACAGGTGAACATGATCAGGAAACCTAACACAGTACAAACGTGTAACCCCTTCTGGACCGAATCATGACAGACCTCTGCTGTAGATATCTTGGGACCACACAAACTACCAACACCAAAATAACACATTATCAACACTTTAATTCAAGCCTTGTGATGGGTGAACTAGTGAAGGTGACATCAGTGCCACATGCCACGTGTGGGCCAGCATATCCATTTTGTGCAAAGAAACATTATGAACAAAATTATTTAAATGACATTATCTAGCATGCAGAGTAATGCAAGTCGTGAATGAGAATGTCTATTCGGATACCAAAATGAATCGCAGATGTGTGTGGATTCGTAATTCATGTGCAGCGCCATCATGATTTACTCCCTGGGTGACATTTCATCACAACGACTCGCATTCAAACTCACCAGGGCTCGGAAGTGAGGGTAGCATGCTGCCGTCTCGGTGCGGCTGTTTGACCACGCAAGCTGGTGTGGAGGTGAAGGGTGGTGTCCTGGTGGAGCGGGGAGAGCAGGTGGAGGCGTCGACAAGCGAGGAGCGCTAAAATATTGCTGCCCCAATGAGTGCGGCCCTAATGACGGCCATTAGCCTGCCGCGCGAGGCCTAAAACACTCTGACGCCCGTAATGAGCCTCCTGCCTATGGCCGAGCTGTATGAATGATGTCATTAATGACCCTGAGCAATACAGAGGTAATTATAAATGGAATCCGAAGGCTATATAGATGTTGAAGATGTTATGGCGATGCTCCACTAAATGGATCAGTGGGCAGGTGTTGTGAAAAAAATGGAAATAGCTTCAGCCCTGATTGCTGCATCAATATCGCAGTCATTGCTAAATGAAATGATAATGAATCTGAAAAGGGAGGTCGGAAATGGATGTTTGCTAAAGTGGCAGTAGCCCGTAACCTGAACCATCCAAATGAAACCCGTTTCAGGACACATTTACATTACATTTTCAGTATTTATCAGACGCCCTTATCCAGAGAGACTTACAATCAGTAGTTACAGGGACAGTCCCACCCTGGAGCAACTTAGGGTTAAGTGTCTTGCTCAGGGACACAATGGTAGTAAGTGGGATTTGAACCTGGGTCTTCTGGTTCACAGGCGAGTGTGTTACCCACTAGGCTACTAACACAATTTTTAACCACAATGCCGCTAACCACAATGCTACGCGCTACATTCTCAGGATCTATGTGAATAAATCACGAAATAATTCAGCGGTAGTTGCCACAATCTTGAAGAAGAGATGCGAACTATCCATTCCGTTGGTTTGTGATTATTTCTGTCACACAGAACACGATCAAATGATGTCTTGATAAACAGACTTTAAGATCGGTGGAGTCAGGTGATCACCTTCCTCAACCCTCAATACCGACATAAAACTACACCGGTCAACACAAGATGTGCTCGTGCAAGTCATCAGGATGTCTTTAAACTTACCCTAGTAATATTGTTATTACTATTGCATTGGCCTGTACCCCCCCCCGCCCCCAAAAAAGTACTTATCTCAAATAGGAAAGAGCATCCAATTAGCGATCCTTAGACGAGAAGAGGAAAGGATTATGAGCATGCATCAAGGCAACAGCGCCATAGCTAGCATTCGGGTGTATAATGGCTTCCTGAAAGAGTCGCGCCGCTTACAGGGCACACTTCAAACCCTTATCAGCAGCTCCAGAGGAGACTTAGCCCCTTCTTTATTTGCTATCTGCAACTTTCTGGTGGACACCCCCTACGCGGCCCAAAATCTCTGCCATCAGTAATCAGCTCTTAGAGGCGTCAGCGCAGGATGATAAGGGCGCCGGGAATCCGCGTGTGATCCCTCGTTCCGACACGTGTAATCCAGCATTTAAATCATGGCCTTCTGCTGGGCGCCGGTAATTGATTTTCGGCTCTGTCGTAATGTTGCGCGGCCGGTTATTAGCGGTTCCTGACAGGCCCCGCAGTAAAACATGATGCAGCAAATGCCGGGCGCAGCACGCTTAGCTGGAGCCGTGGCGCCGCGGCCCGAGGCTCAGAGCCGCAACACGTGCAAGCGAGTTGTTTAATAACTTTTTTTTTTTTTTTTGCATTTGCCAGCAGTGCATTGCGCCGCATATTAAAGAGCCGGAGCCGAATAATGTCTCTGGCTTTCCCTGCACAGTGGGGATGCTAATGGGTGACAACTGATGCGACGGGACGCCACCTTCACCTACTTGCGAAGTTCACTTGCAGAATAATACTGAAAATGTAGAAATTCTTTGCATCAAACCTTTTCGAAACTGTCTGGGGGTGTCAAACTGTGGGAACAACTACTTTTGCCCACTTTTCTAAATCTTTTCATACATTATTTCACGTTCTGACAATAATTGGACTTTTTTTCACATTTAAATATGTTTGTAACACGGCACATTATTAGAATTTGAATTATTTAGCGGTAAACGGCGGCCTTTGGTTCACTGCGGTCGACTGATACCCATTTGAACGGCTTACGTGCCGTGGCAGCCTGGCTGATGAGGATGGGAATTGTGGCCTGCTTTGTATGCAAGCTGCTTTAATGGGGTCGTCCCCAGGGCCAGAGACCTTTGTCTTGCGAAGAGTCTCTGTCCCGCTGTCAGGCCCACCGCCCACAGGTAGCTAAATGTTTTGTTCATAATTCATCTGATGTGACACTCGACATTTAATTAAATCGGCCGCTTCCACAAACAGCGTTGCCGATGCGACAATTGCACTCGGTGTTCGGATCACTGGGCCACTTCCAAAGTTACACTACAAACCAGTTGCAATTATTTTTTGAAATCAAAGAATCTTTTTTTTTGTGTGTCAGGGGATGTTAACAAAACATTTTTCACTGAAAATAATATCTTTAAAAAATTGATGCAAATTTTTATGTGGCATGTTGCATGATAGTGTTGGTATTGGTATTGGGCTCAAAGTGGTGGAATGCTGCAGCCAAACACGTACACACACACACACACACACACACACACATGATTGCTGGTTGAGAGAGTGAGATTTTAATTAAGATTGCAGCAGATGCTCTGCTGTTCGTGTTGAAGCAGCCATGTGTCTGTGTTTCTTCACTCGCCACCCCCTTCCCCTCACCTTCGCATTCTCTTACGGTTTGCCAGAGGGGGGGGGGGGGGGATCTGGTAAGGATATGCGATTATGTTCGTTTTCCACTAAGTAAATTAGGCAGCTGCTACAGTTGCAACAGGTTCCGACCTCGACGCATTTTCTCTGTGACATTTGTACCATTTCTATTCCTCTGTTATCAGTCCGCTTGGCTTGGGAAGCCATTCTGAGGAGCTCATACTGAGCTAAGCAACACACCGTTACACCTCTGTCCTCAACCTCCCAGGCCCTCGAGCCTTTCATTCCCATGGCCGCCTTTGAAATAACTGCTATTATTTTAGAACGCTGGATTGTTTAATACAGCGCAATTTTCATGGAATGAAATGGTTACTGGTGAGGAGACAATAGCCATGTAACCCGAGGGCCGTCTGCTCCCACGTTTGTTGCCAAGAACTAAAACAAAGTTCCAAAAGTTGCGGCATCTCCCTGGAAACTCCTGGATGAAGACCCGCTGCCCGTATCACCACAGGACGGGGCAGTAGGAGCTGTAAAGGACGTGGCAGTGAGAGAGCGGAGGCAGCGCCGCACAGCCTCCAGGGTGAGCTGCTTTAGCTGCTGCACCACAGTGGCGGGTGATAACGCGGCGGATTGTTCCGGCGCCAGGCAGCAGAGGAAAAGCGTGGGAGTCCTATCACCCTCTACTCAGGCCAAGGTTCAAGAGCCAGGCAAATAATCTGTTTACTGCAGGGAGGAAGCTGACGGGTCCTATCAGGATTAGCAGGTGTTTATTTGTGGGGTTGCGGGATGAGGGGGTGGGGGTTCGGATACAGAGACAAAATGCCTCCATAGGCCGACAGCGTCTTTGATCAGGGTGGCATAATGGCAGGGTATGGGCCAGTTTCGGAAGGGGGAGGTTTTGGGCCTTAAGTGTTTTTTTTTTTTTTTTTTTTCACTTTCTTGAGTTCTTAACGTGCCATGATGTGAAAGTGCAAACAAATACAAAAGTTTCACAATGAACAGCCAAAGAGTTGAAACAACTCAAGCTCCTGTCTGCTATTCGGAACAATGAAAAATGCAGGACTTGCTACTGACCAACTAAACTAACCTGAGCTAGATGACAGTTTGGTGTCCCGCAGCACCTGAAAATTGCTAAAGATGACTTTGAAGTGCTGCCAAAAAAATATAAAACAAATGAATAGACCCAACCACAACCTTGCTTTCACGTAGGCATGAAATGGTGGCAGTGGTGGCCTAGCGGTTAAGGAAACGGCCCCGTAATCAGAAGGTTGCCGGTTTGAATCCCGATCCACTGAGGTGCCGCTGAGCAAAGCACCGTCCCCACACACTGCTCCCCTAGTGCCTGTCATGGCTGCCCACTGCTCACTCAGGGTGATGGGTTAAATGCAGAGGACAAATTTCACTGTGTGCTGTGCTGCTGTGTATCACATGTGACAATCATTTCACTTTAACTTTATGTAAAAAGTGTGTATAGTTAGGTGATGTTCTACCAGGTTACACAACATTTATGACATTAACAGGACACCCTTATCCAGAGTGACAGTCCAGCTGGAGACGCTCTGGCTTAAGATTCTTGCTCAGATAGTATGTGAGATTTGAACCTGTGACTTGGTGGCCTTCTGCATAATTGGCAAGTGTCCCTGGACGTATGCTCCCCCGTGTTCCCTGTGGCTGGCTGTGGTTTTGTGTCCCTGTCTCTTTTAGGTTGACTTCATGGGAGGAGTTGAGGCCTACCAGCTCCACCTACCATCTGCCTATTGGTCACCTCCACCTACACTACTCACAATAAGTTCAGGATATTGTTATTTACGTGATTGCTTTTCCTATTAGCTCTGAATTTTAATGAAAAAAGTAAAAGTTCCCTTTGATATTACTAATAATGTATGAGAAGAAACACCATTTTCATTAGTTTAAAATGTATTACCTCAAAAATGTAGACAAAAACAGGGATAGCCCCAAATGACAAAAATTGTCAGTAGTGGGGGTTTCCACCATTGGCCGCAATGACAGTTTGACAGCGATGTCTCATGCTCCTCACTAGGCTCATGATGTTGTTCTGAGGCAATGCGTTCCACTCTTCCACAAGCGCTACACGAAGTTCTGCCAGGTCACATGGGAGTGGGGTACAATCATTCAGTCTCCGGTTCAACTGGTCCCAGACGTGCTATATGGGGTTCAGGTCAGCGGAAATTGATGGCCGTACCATATGAGGCACTCCAACTTCCTGAAGTCGAGCTGTGACCATTCTGCCACAATGTGGTGGAGCATTATCATTCATGAACAGAAAGTTGGGGGTGTGCTGGTGGAACTGGGGGGTGATGGTTCTATGATGTCGCTAAGGTAAGAACGTGCAGTGACTGGGCCATGTACAATAACACAATCTGTTTTCTCTGACTGGAGTTTCCTCCAGGGTACCATGTTAACCTCAGTGTATCTCTCACCTCGCCTTCTCCAGCAATGCTGACGACCATCATTTCTGTGCAAGGTGACCACTGCTGCATTGTTCACATGGTCACGTTCCCACTGCAAATGTTCACGGCAGCGCCTTGGTGTCACCTGCAATGTTCGTCTGGCTTTCAAGCCAGAGCTGTGGATGGCATGTCTGGAAACCCTAGTACCCTCGCATCTCATAAATGGGCCTGCAGCTGTGTGGCGGTTGCATAACAATGTCTGAGTTAATAGGCAAACGGTGATGTCCTAGGGGTATTAGGAGTGTGGAGAATGGAGGGAAATGGCGGAGATGGACACTGCAGTACAACTGGAAGTATTTTAACAGGAGAGGGTTTGAATCATTCAGAACGAAGAAGTACGTTGTGAGAGCTGTCAATCATGCGTAAAGGCTCCTCCATGTTGAAAACATTTTCTTCTGGGTGGTTGTTCCTCCTCCCCAACATACTTAAAACAAGCAAGCAAACACTTTCGTTTTAATTTTTTTCAAATCCAATGGACATATGTGATGTGAATAGACCACATTTAATATGATCAATTTGGCTATGATCAGTTGTGGCTTTTCAAAAATAAAAGCATATACTGTGGGTACGGAAAGTACTCAGACCCCCTAAATTATATTATGGCGTGCTGTGTGTTTAGTAACGAGGAAAAAGTAAACTTTGATTTTACCAAATGGCTGCAGTATAACATAGAGTGAAAAATCTAAGGGGGTCTGAATACTTTCCGTACCCACTGTAGATGTAAATCTGATCTTAATGTTTTTGCCAAGCACAATGAAGTCGTCAGTAAGGTGGGCAGCCAGACATAAAAATGTCTAACGCTCGCCTTCACCATGACAATGGAAGGTTCAGGAGCATGCTGTCAGTATCTCCGAGATGCTGGGCGTGATGTTTTGTTGTCGGAAGACATGCCACCCGCACCTCTTAAAACGGAAACATCATCCCTGTCTCTCTCCGACCTGGTGGGGTTGGATGCGCCCCTTATTTTATGGATATGTTTTTATGCATCTGTGCACATCACAATCGAGACAAAAGTGAATTATCCCAGAAGAAGAGGTTTAAGAGAATTGTATCGTATGGGTTTTTAATTATTATTTTTTTTTGCTCACTGTCTCAGCTCCCGTTGCCGGTCCTCATTACGACTGCTGGTCTGGACACAGGCAGAGGGATTCGGGCCGACCGATGCGGTCCCTGGGGTAATTGCAGTTTTCAGCAGCTCGCGCAACCTCGGCTGCAATTACAAGTCAAATTGCCAGCGTCGCTCTGAGAGCATGCATACAGACTTGAGGACAAGTGGTAGCTTCTCGGATGGAGTGGCTGTCAGTAGCACACACACACACACACACACACACAATACCCCATTGTTTGAACTGCTCATGCATGAAATACCAGAAACTCAAAACCCCCCACTTCAGCAGACGTACGAGCGCTTTTTAATTATGTTCTAGAAGAGGGCTGTCTCATCGAGAACCTATGAAGCACGTTTCTGACCTCAGGGCCTGCAATAACAGGCGAAATAAGAGCCTTTTTTAATTACGTTTTGGTCTTGTAACGTTTCATTACTCGGCTGTACACGCAGCAGAATCCGCAAAGATGCCACGGAGACGTGCCGCTGCTAATTAGCCCGGGGAACAAATTGCCTTCAAGTTGCACATACTCCACGCGCAGCGTTTTAGCTCCACTTTAAACATCCGCCACTGTAGCGCAACTTTAAACCGCCATCATTATCGTCAAATGCTGATGCTTTGAAGCTCACAGCGGGCAAAGTGAAACACGGAACACGTATGTTTTCTCTTAAATGGACTCTTTTAAAGCATTTGCAGTAGGAGTGTGGATGCAAATGCAAAAAAAAGGGGTTTAATTGCTCACACTTTTTCAAAAGCATAATTCTGATGATTAAAACGTGCTTAGAAGCAGAAAATACTGCTGATGGATTACTGTGGTCTGATTACATAAAGAGATGCTGAAAGCTTTTTTTGAGCTATCATGACTGACTGTCTTAGTCCAATGCATCACCAAGTAAAAAAAAAGAAAAAAAGTCAATGTCATATTTCTGCACCCTCCAAATCCATTGGTAACGTCTCCATGGGGCACAGGCTCCAAACACCTTTTCAGGATTTCAAAAATGCCCCCATGCTGGCAATGGGAAACGGCCTCGGCGAGATGTATGAAACTAATTGTTTCTTCATACTGCAGACGCGTGTCCCTGGCAGCTCTTCTGAATCCCAATCAACCCAGAGCCGGGGAAACAATCCCTGTCTGCCTCAACACATTCACCATGTGGATCCTGGAAACAACAGCACCTGTCAAGGATCCATGCAAATCTGTGGGAATGGGGAAAAGCAATGGCTTCCCATGTGTGAGACGAAATGGCAGCGCACTGATTAAAAGTCGTGGCTCTGGTTGCTGTGAGGAGTGTGTTGATATTCGAGGGCCAGGGAATGATATTTATCTGGGAAATGAAGCAGAAGTCTGGTGTGGCAGTGTGGGTATTTGGCCACCAGGGGCCACTGTTTCCTGTCTCAGCCAAATTGACTGAAACCTGCGCATCCTCCTGGAGCAGAAGGAAAACCATTCAACCTCTGCCTTCCCTGGGTTTGTTGACATTGAGACATTAGGTTGTTACTGGAAGTAGGAAGAACCAAACAGGATCATGGCTTTACCAGCATCAGAGAAATCCATTAGTGAGGGGATCTCACTTGATGTTTGTTTGAGCTTCTTGCCTAAGCCATGGTGCCTCTTCCAGATGATTTACAGAGTGAATGAGTGATTTCAGGAGCTGAGCGTGTGTGCAATAGAGGACAGCTGAGGGTTAGCAAGAGCATTTCCCTGCCCACTCCACAATGATTTCTTGTTTATCCTGGACATGTGCAGGAGGCAATGGATCGTGGGGTGGACCTGAGTTCAGTACTTGGTGGTGACAGGGAAGGAGACCTCAGGCATGTTAACAAGGCTTTCATACCGTCAGTTCTCTGTTATTCGATGTGAAAGACTTAATTTCAAAGAAAGCAGTGGAAAAATTCGAACAAAAGCTTTGAGTGGCCCCAACTGTGAGTCCACTTCATTTCAATTAGGCCATGTCAGCCTCTTATAAAGCCACAAATGGCTTATTCCTGGAAAAAAGGGACAAGGGAACTAGAGAGTTGGCTGAAGTAGAGAGAGAATTAGCCACCCAAACACTCAGCTGGGTATGTGCAGGTCAGCTAATCACAGCCTGATTACATTGGGATGGTCGCCGTGGCCCTCGTGAGGAGGTCTGTCAGTGCATAGGACTAAGCTCTTTTTTTATTTTATTTAAACCTAGTCTTGGTTCTGCTTGTACTGCTCTTCTGATTATGCATGGAGCTTTAACTGAAGCTGACTAGACATTAATTAATTAACTAATTAATTAATAAAAAAAAAAAAAAAAATCAATATGCACATAGCACAAGGCAATATAATTAATAATAACCAGTTGCTATAAGCTAAAACACTGTATTTGAAAAAAATTAAATAAATAAAAAATAATTATTATAACACACAAATCGATTTAATAATAAAATAAATTATTATGGGTCTGATTATTTGATTATGGGTCCTTTTCTATGCCTGCTAGGCCACCACTGCCCCTGTGTACCCCACAGGAGCCCCAGTACCCCAGATTTAAGTGAACACATGCTAAGTGAATGTATGTAATAGTCTTAAATAAAACAACCGTGTTTCTGTATGAATATGGATGAGGAGCTGTCTCTGGTGCTGACGTGCGGGTCTGCACAGCATAACAGTATCTCTGGATTCGTTGATGGCTTCTTAGATATGTTTAAACAAAATCATCAAAAATCATGTCAACACAGAGTTCATGCACTGTTTAAAGATAGAAAGAATTAATTTGCACTTCTTGTGTGTTATGCCGAATAACAAAGGCTCTACATAGATCTAAAATTATAGAGAGCACAAAGGATAGCTAGTGAGAAGAAATAAAGAGATGTATTTAAAAATGCCTTTCATTTGAAACCTATGTGTGTGTGTGGTTTATTTAATAAGTGACTATTAAATTGAGTTTCCATACTCACATCACCACCATTAAGTTTGTTCCATCATAGCTTTTTGCAAGAAATAGAAGCAAAGGGGTTATTATCAGGATTTGCATGTTCAAAAAAGCACATCTGTACATAGTATTTTGAGTATAGTTGTTTTTGTCTGTCTCAGTTCTATTTTGAGTCTAGTCTAGTCTCAGTTCTGTCTCAGTTCTATTTTGAGTCTAGTCTAGTTTAGTTTCAGCTGTCTTTTTAGTCTTTATTAGTCTTAGTCACATCCAGACTCATTTTAGTCTAGTCAGGTTTCTGTTGACTAAATCTGAACATTTTAGTCATATCTTGGTCATATCTTTAGTAATTCAATTCTATTGAACCCCGTCAATATAATACAAGTACCTAGTAGAACAGACAAAAACAAGAATACTCTAAATCCATTCCAGACACAGAAGCCACTGTGATTTTCTTTTCCACTTAATTGTAAAGAAAGTGCATCCAATGATCGCTTCCCAACCATCGGCTAAACCATCACAAGTATCTTGAAATCTAATTAATGCTGCGACTGCAGATGTCTGGATGGGAGGTAGAGGAAACAGAAACCATAAAACAGCAATGCGATTAAATGAGAGGACATCACGTCTCGTCTCATTTTTGTCAACAAAAATGAGGAGACATTTTTTATTTGACTTTTTATTTTGAAAACCATGTTTAGTCTTGTTTTTATTTGTCAACATATTTTGTTATAGTTATCTTCACATGACCCGCATTTAAGTCTCGTCTTCGTTGATGAAGATAATTTGTTGATGCAATCCCACTCAAAAACGAATCAATGATGCAATTAATAATAGCAGCAGCCACAAAGCTGCTTTTCTCAAGAGGCTATATTATAATGGTTAACAACAGTAGCAACATTAGCATATTAGCAGAATTATTGCACTGGACTAAGCAGTTTCGAAATATTGAGCATTGAGGAACCCATTTCTCAGTACAGTAACTACTTATTGAAATTTCTTGGAAATTTTCTTTTTCTTTTGGCTCGCACACCTGACATCTGTTTCTGGATGCAAGGTGGAAAATAAATAAAAATGGAGCGAATTTGATTTGATCTGATCTGAAATGTCACTATGTAATTAAATAGTAATATGGAGTTTACAGAGGTGTGTTTCATTGACTTCTCTCTGGTTTGAATTCAGAGGACTGTTCATCAATTGACAGTGTTGATTTCTCACTGCTATTGCAGTTTTTTTTTTTTTTTTTTTTTTTTTTTACTCCTCTTCTTTGTCTCGCCTACAGTCATCTGTCATCTCACAGTGCTTTACACTGACTGTCAAAATGCACAACAGGAAGCAAGCATATTTGTTATTTATTTATTTGTGTTTTGACTTTATTCGTGTTTACTTTTCACTTCTGAGTGACATTGGAAATTTTGCAGATATTTCCTTGCTGCTATATAAAATATGCATGTGTAGGAGTTTGGTTCGGTAGTGGCTGTGGTCTACCAGCACTTCATGATCTCCACTGAATATAAGTTATAGGTAATGTCTTAATTTCTTTTATTTCGCCATACCATGCTTTTTGTCTCGTAGGATAACAAAAATCTACCTGTCTTGCCAGATGGAGACACTTCAACAAATTTTTATGCAAATACTGGCTGCAGACGTGTCTTGAGGTCATCCTGTCTCTTTCTCTTGTCTGAGTGGGAAGATTTATTTTTTTAGTTTCAGACCACTCCTACGTTTACTGGTGCCTGGTGGTTGTCACTGCTGCCTTAATCTTGCAGAATATCATGAATATGTGGTGATAGTAGCCTTGCCTATAAACCAAGATTCTCAGAGTCGATGTCTCTGATCTTCTGGATGAAACAAATTAGTTTGGTGAGCTTGATGAGCCTACTCCTCCTGAATCTTCATAAGGGTTGTGTGTGTGTGTGTGTGTGTGTGTGTGTGAAAACTGTTTCTTTTTCAGACAATGTGGAACCAATGTGTCTCACTTTTCCATTCTCACCTGCTGCCTTTGGCAAGCTAAATATCTGAGGTTTGAAAGACCAGAATATTTACACCTTAGCTGACACCAGATGTGGGGAAAGATTGAGCAGACATATTTTTTTTGGCTTCCTCCTGCCCCCAAGCAACATAAACTTTCATCTGACTCAACAGACTTATTCTATATAGTATAGTGAAGGTAAGATATGGATTGGTTATGGATCCAATCCAATGCACTTTGGCTTCGTCTGTGCTCCTGAAGTGTAGTAGATAGCTTCACAGATCCTCTGAAGAATGAGGAACGATTGATGAATTTTTGGGAAGCTTTTTTGGCCTTGCCACAGCCTCTCACAGTGTGGTTAAATCCCCAGTTGGAAATGCTCATGGCACTGGAGGACGGTGTCATCAGCCGCTAAAGACTGATGCCCATGAACCGTTTACTGTGCTTCACTACTAGCTGCTGCATTTTTATCCATGCTTGCTTAAGGGTTTTCTCCCTCGGCATCCCACTTCGAGTGCCAGGCCCATCTGAGCCTGCAGACGATAGTTAGCCTTGTATGCTAAGCTCTGCAGGAAGTCCTGCTGAAGCCCTAGTAAAACCCTCCCAAGCTGCTAGGTACCATGCAGACATGGGGCAGCCCCTCTCCGCTCTGTAAAGCAGCATGCTTGTACCCCGTCCAGACATCCTGGGGTCTACTTTAAGGTCCAGATTAACCCTGAGGAGTAGTCTTTATTAAAAGGCTACGAGCACCATCCCATGTGCCTGAATGTGAAGATTTATCGCAGCACATGGTCCACATTCAACTTCATTGCCAGCTACTGACTGTGCTGAAGGAATTAAAAGAAATATTGCATCTGTTATCCATACAGATGGCACTGAAGACACTGGTAACTGTTTAAACTAATGCTAAATGCAATGCGAGATGCTTAGGTAACCCCTTTTTACCCCAGTGTTATAATCTACACTATCTATAGTTACACTCATGTAGCCTAAACAACTGTGGAAGACGATCTTATAAATAAAAAAATTCTGAATCCTGCTGATCATCAAAACTTAAACGATTCAGAAAGAAAGTTAAGTGATGCACAGCAGCACAGCACACGGTTCACACAGTGAAATTTGTCCTCTGCATTTAACCCATCACCCTGAGTGAGCAGTGGGCAGCCATGGTGTGTGAACAGTGCTTTTGCTCAGTGGCACCTTAGTGGCACCTTGCTGGATCAGGATTCGAACCAGCAACCTTCTGATTACGGGGCCGCTTCCTTAACCACTAGGCCACCACTGCCCCCAGTAGGTGCTAGAAATTTGGTGGCCTGTCATGACTGCCCACTGCTCATCAAGGGTGATGGGTTAAATGCAGAGGACAAAAGATTAATTAGGGGTGGTAGTAGCCTAGTGGGTAACACACTCGCCTATGAACCAGAAGACCCAGGTTCAAATTCCACTTACTACCATTGTGTACCTGAGCAAGACAATGACCTGACGGCGAACAGACACGAACAGGATAGTTTTATACAATTATATAAATAGACAGCAGGCGAACACGATCAGGGAACAGGACAAACATGAAACTCCGGTCCGGATTCCGGATCCGGAGTCAACCCCTGTCGGTCCGGATCATGATAAAATGTAATTATAAAACATTATTGATAATCCACCACACAGCTGCAGTTATAACTGGTGTAACTGATGTATAGACTTAAAACCTAACATTTTTTTTTTTTTTTCAAAATGTAATTTTTCATTTTTTTTTTCAAAAACTAAAGAATAAACAAAACAAACAAACAAGACAACAAAACATATATAAACATATATAATAATAGTTCCACTTGCATGTTACCAAAATGTGAAATAACCCTCCTTGATGCTCATCAGAGATCATTTGAGAATACGAACCTAATTAAACAGGAAAGATAGCTGTGTTCTGACCCAATTGGTGCGCTGGTGTGTGTCCAGAGGTATAGTCCAGAGGTTGTCAGCAAACAGTTTAAATGTCAGACTACTCACGAAACTTTGATTAGAGCTGTGTGCTAAAATGAAACTCGCTGATGCTTGGGGTGTTTGAACACATCTTTTCCGATGTACAAATGTTAAGTATCTAAGGAATGAATGGTAAATCTTTAAAACGTTTTTCTTCTCTTCCTACACATCTAGAATGAGGTGCAAAAAAAAAAACACTCACTCGGTTCCGCTGCACTGCAGCTTCTCCCCCAATCCTTCTGCAGATCAGGAAAACTACTCTTTAGTAACCTAAATTCCAATTATAGTCATCCATAATTATTTCTGTGACCCAGAACATTTTAATGATGTTTTAAGAAACAGAGTTTTTAATAGGAGTGCATAGTGCTGGGCGTATAGCAAGTTTGAAGTTAGACCCCACTATGGCTTTTTAACGGCATTTAGTGAATAACCCAAACAAGCATACATATTTAACACTTTAATTTTAGTAAAAAAACAAGTGAATTGTAGATTATTTTTACATGAGGTATCAAAGATTATATTATGTGGACATTTGCTGCAAAGCCACTGAGATTGTAAAAATAAATGATAGGACACAACTTTACTTTACTTTACTTTATTTAGCAGACGCTTTTATCCAAAGCGACTTACAAGAGGAAGACACCAGCAATTCTCGTTTGATTTCAATAGAATATTGAGTTTACAAACTAAGAGCCCTGATAAGGCTCAAACTTGTCAGTGAAGAGCATGCTCAGAGATTGTTAGGTGCTAGACGAAGAAAAATTATAATGTATTTATACATTTTTGTATTGTTTGTGCAATGTGTACGCATGTGCGTGTGTAAGTGTTAGATTTGTCTGTAATATTTTTTGAACAAGAGGGTTTTCACCTGCTTCTTAAAAGTGGTGATAGTCTCGGCTAGTCGTGTGGAGGAGGGCAGGTTGTTCCACCAGCCAGGGACAACAACGGAGAACAGAGATGATTGGAACTAGGACACCTTTCTCTGTTTTGCTATCGGATTGCCCTTATTGGATAACATATGAACTGCTGCCCTGGTTTTGGAACTCTGCCTGTCCCTGAATTATAGGTTTTCAGATGTTTAGTATACTGAGTAGTATTGATTCTCAGCACATCTGTTAGTCCCTTCTCACAGTGGACTAAAATGCTTAACCTCTCATCTTCAGCACAATTTCGCAGTACCATGTGATACTTTACAGAAGCTGGTGCTGAAATGTTGATGAAATAATTACTGAAAGGACAAATGAGGGAAATCTTTGGTGCATTCTGATGTATTCAGGGACGGGCAGGATTTGAGTAACCAAAGCAGGTTTTAAAGGTTATAAGGCTGAAATATACACTAAATATACACTAAATAAGTAAGGCTGAAATATATACATATAAATAAGTATATAGATCAAACATTTCCAGTGGTTCCAAGGACCAGGACATCAGCATCTATAAAGTGGACTTTCAAATCTTTAAATATTTTGTGCCTTTGCCCTGTTTGTGATTCCCTAACCAAAAGTTGTATTTCTATGCACATGCTACAATTTGTCTATGGCAATGATTTGGTCAATTTTTGTGCATCTTTGACCTGATTTGTTTTTTTCCATTCTTTTCAATTTCTATTTAGGATTTAAGTGTAATTCTTCCTTCCTGATAAGGTCTATGATTATAGTCTTTGAAATGCAGAGGAGATATATGGAACTGATGCATTATCCTTTCAGAATAAAACATGCAAATTCCCATAGTTGCAATGCTGTTTTAAAGCACCATGAATCCGGCACTCTTGATTCCTTTAGGATTCATTGATTCCAAGGAGATCTTAGTTAAAATCCCAGTATGGGCAAGCTTGCCTGTAAAGCCCTGTTGGAGAGGGTTTCTGCTTTGCTGATTAGGTGAGTCGGTAATACTGATTTGGCCCAGGGATTTCCTACTTTGTGCCCAAGGATTCTTGATATTCCCTACGACCCTGAACTAGTTAATCGTGTTGAGGATGCAGATGTCGGAAGTAACAAAGCATCTTTACTGAAAACCTAGTCTCATCTTATTAGTACAGTGCAAGTTGAGAGAGGCGTCTCGCAGTTTCATTACTGAAGCACGAATCACTTTGATTTGGAAAGTAATGATGCTCAAAGGACTCAAAAAACTTGTGATAAAGCTACCGCTCTGGTTAACGGCTGATTGTTCTTCTGTTGCATCAGTACAGCTGAGCTTTGACAGGAATGTTATCATTGCCACCATTCCCTCAAATACAGAAAGAAAGGATCAATTTGATGTGTCCTCGCTGGGTTGTTGGAGGAAGAAAAACGGTAAATACTGATTTGGCCAGTGCAGAAGGATTGTGAATGTGCATCCAGCAATTTGCCAATTTCCCTCTGTCTCAAACTTGTTCCAGTCTATAAAAAAATAACGTCTTCCAGATTCACATAAAAGACCATGGCTGTGTGGTTTCTTTGGCACAAACAAATGTGCTGTTTTTTATTTATTTATTATATTTTTTCATGCCACATACAGAAAAGATGTGATTTCATTAGGCGCTCAGCTGACACGAGCACTTCATTAGGAACATTCAGACATGAAGGTAACACATAAGAGTAAAAAGCAGGTATCGGGGAGCAATTATGCCCACAGTTGGGGGCTATAGAAATCAAAGGGCTCTTGCTGGGCAGTCATTTTAGCTTTATTTCTGAAGCTGGATTTGCATTAAACCAACAGAGCAGGGTTTTACTTTTTTCCTCTTTACTTTGCAGTGCTGATTTCTCTCAGTGAACCCCCCACTGTGATCATAGGTAAGGCTTGGGAAAGTAGGGTGTAGAAGAGATTGTGCCACACGCCTTTCTAGAGGAAGATTTAACCTGAGGCATGAACTGATTGCCTATACGCCTATCCATCTATGATTACATAATATATCTTTTGGAGGTTATATATAGATTGTTTTTAATTATCTTTGTTCCCCTGACAAATCCTTTCACCAGCAGGTGTGTATCCCCATCTTGTGGTGATTCCTTACATGACACTGAATGTGTTTGCAGCTTAGTGTTTATGCAGATCTTCTTCCTTCCACTGCTCCCATTAGGGGTCACCACAGCTGATCAACCAGTCACACTTGATCAGCTGTGATCATCCCGTGTATGTGGTTTGTCCGTGCTCGGGTCTGTGTGTTAGACCACCGAATTGCTGGCTCTGCCTGAAGTGCAATGATTGGCTGCCATTTTCTCTTTATGGTGCACAATTCCATTCTTCCGGGTGCAACAGGAGGTTTTGGGAGGTGCCTAGGAATTGGTGTGAGGCAGATCAGAGCATGAGAGAAAGCTTCTCCTCAATGAACCGGTTTCCAGACACCAGATTCCCTCTCCCCCATTTGTCTGTCGACCAGCATGTTCAAACATTGATCTGTCCATGTTCGTCCCCCAGACACCGATGTGACAATTATACGTATTTAATTACCAGGACAATTTTTTGATAATCCATATATATCAAAAATACTTTCCTCATGAAACTCCCAAATGAATAAATACATTAAAGCATATATTTTTTGACTTGAGATTGAGATTGATTTCATATATTTCTGAGGTGAAACAAGAAATCCGATTATACCCTGCATTCATCAGTACCTCAGTGCTGGAGCATAATTAGTATTGAGTCCTGTATAAAGTCTATTCCTCACATTCATACAGCTGGAATATTTAAATGATTAGCGTAGCGTTGAGTATCCCACGCAGCGTGCTAGTCGGCAGTCGCAGCGGGAGATGGCGTGCGTCAGCACTTGTGGAAAATCCCCCGAGGCTGATTGTGGGTATTAGTGTCTGGCCTCGACCAGCTGATCCCCCCTCTCTTTCCCCCTCTCCAGCACAGAATGATCCTGTTTCTGGGACCGCAGTTCCAGTGCATGTCCAGCCCACTTCCTGAGAAACTATTGGACACAGTGATTAGCCTGCTAAAGGGATTAACTTCCTCCTTCCGTCTCGGGCTGGGCCTTAAATGTCCCTCCTTGGCACCGCGCCTGTCAGTATAAATACCTAGGTGGTATGCAGTCTCCGGCAAAAATGGCCTCTTCATACTTCACTTGGAGAAGTCTAACGTTTGACTGATTGGGGGGTTATTAAAAGGGCTTGGAGCCATAGGCATGTGTGCTAGTTCCCTGCATTTGAGTTTGACTGAGTGTGTGTATCGGTGTGTCTCTTTATTAAACCAGCTGGAGCATAGTCAGCAGCCTGTGCGCTGCACAATGTGCCTCAGCGTCGCCTCACTTCGCTCAACCCTCACCCTGTCTGGCAGCAAGAACCTTGACTTTAATTATCACCCCATCTGCTGTTTTCTTTATGGGCCCCGTTAAAAGGTGTACAATTCAATTAAATCAATAAAGATCCCTTATGTGTTTAAGCTGGCGAGCGTCACTGCACCGTGGCTGCTGCTGCTTTGGTTTGTTCCCTGCACTATTTTTCCTCGTCTGTGATGAAAATCTGTGTAATTAGCTCAGACCAGTGCAGTTGCCAGGAATCAAGGAAGCACAAAACAAGGTAAAGTTGAATCGTGTCATGCTGGTTGGACCTGGCGAGACAGGTGCTCTAGAATGATGGCTGGACATGACGATGAAGAAGGATGCATACGCACAACGTCACGAAACAGGGGTTAAATACACGATGAACCGGACAGGGACAACATCCAGTAACAAGTAACTATGACCCGATGGAGAACAGGGCAGCTTCATACAATCAGACAGAGGTGAACATGACCAGTAAACCTTACAGAGGACGAACATGAAACTCCGGTCTGGATCCCGGACCTGGAGAAACCCCTTCTGGACCGGATCATGACAAATCGACAGAAGTCTGACCCAGGGGCTTTGTAACACAGCCTTTTGTGTCAGTGAGTAACTGCACATCTACAGATGTGAATGACATTGCATGTGAATTAAAATGTTGCAAGAAACAAAAAGCATTCAAAAGCAACAATGCAGAAACGTAAATTCAAAAAGTAATTCACTGTGACATCTGTAGATTTATTCAACAGAAGTATTAAATGATCATTTGCTGCACTGTAAACACATCTAAACTAAAACAAAATTTATATTCAAAATGAATTGCTAATATTATTTTTATTCCAGTGCCTATTAAAGTGCCTGTTATTTTTATGATTGGCTTTATGCCGGATTCTGACATATAAAACAAAGTACAATCCCCAGTTCATTATGTTCTTTGTCAAACATGTTTGCAAAGCAAAATAGACAAATTTCATTGTTTTTGATTAACAATTCATAATTCAGTTGTAAACTGCAGGGGCCGCCCCAGAGGCTGTGATATGACGTGCCGGTGTGTGACACTGCAGTTTCACAGTCCAAGTTATTATCCCTCACTGGTAATCAATGAGAGGAAAATTAAAATAATTGCATTGCACTGTAATTATCATTTCATGTGGCATTAAAGCACAGCATGTCTGTTATCATCTAATATTCATCCTGAACTCTGGGTCACCTCATCATGAGAGCAGGAGAAAAGATGAATACATTTTGGTAATTTGGTAGCCAAGTGAAGGTTTGTCCAGTGGCTGTGTGGGTGTTTTGCCTGTTTGGGCCACATTCAAAAATTACAACAATGTGATAAAAAAAATTAAAGATGTGGTAAAAGAGGACTGATGGTGAAAAGGCTGGAATGAATGAAAATGGTAAATAAAGCAGTTTGGGGATCTTGCTGGACTGTGTTGTGATTATTAACAGGGATTAAAAAAAATAAATAAAAGAACCGAAGCATCATTCTAATATATCTTTTTTGAATCACTAGTGTGAGAAGAATGATGAATAATGTTACATATTAGTTATCTATCCAATGTTATATATCCATCAGTTATCTATCCATGTCATGATCCGGTCCGGCAGGGGCTACTCCGGGTCCAGAGTTCACCAAGTGAGACAGACTCTTGGCGGCCTACGAAAGCTACCGTGGGGTCGAGAAGACCGGTCATGTTGTCCATGTTTCCCGGGGCGATTCCGGAGGCGGGGAGTACTGGCGAATTTTTGCGACCGGACCTTGACATCCTACGAAAGCTACCATGGGGTCGAGGAGACCCGTCGCACAGTTCAGGTGATCCCGGGAATACAAAAGACGAAGAGAGTGGCAGACTGTCCAGCGGGGCGTGCCGGAGAGTGACCAGAGCGGCGGGTGCCTGTAGACAGCGGACAGGATGCCGGTCCACCACAGATGGCGTCAGTGCAGGACAGCCGCCACTCGTCCTTATGGACCTTTCATGGATTGTTTTGGGTGACTGTTTTGGGTCGTGCCTAGGAGAGAGGGTACTGTCATAATCCGTTCCGGCAGGGGCTACTCCTGGTCTGTTTCCTGTTAGTCCTGTGTTATTATGTTTTCTGATTGTGTTCACCTGTGTATGATTGTATACAGAGCTGCCCCGTTTGTGTCTGTTTGCAATCGGATCATTGTTTGGTTTCCCTTGTCCTATCCACAATGTATGGGTGGTAGTAGCTTAGTGGGTAACACACTTGCCTATGAACCAGAAGACCCGGGTTCGAATCCCACTTACTAACATTGTGTCCCTGAGCAAGACCCTTAACCCTAAGTTGCTCCAGGGGGAAACTGTCCTTGTAACTACTGATTGTAAGTCGCTCTGGATAAGGGCGTCTGATAAATGATGTAAATGTATTAAACCCCTGTTTCATGACGTTTTGCATATGTGTTTTTCTTCAGTCCAGCCATCGTGACAATCCATTCTCAGTATGGGCCTTTAAAGTCATGAATAAATATTAATGGGTAAACCGTGATTTGAATGCAATAAAGCACAAAATTGCAATGCTGTATCGTGTGATTATCAACTGCAGCCTCCTGCCTGAGACAACCAGCCTTGATATTTTACACCATAGACTGCCTTAAGTATGTTATTGCATAAACAGGAACTTTTACAACAAACCTTCACTTCTCATTCTGCCACTTCAGTTTCCTTGACCTACTCCTGTTTTCCAGAAACAAGTGTTTCCTTTGTTTTCAGCCATTATGCATTCTCTTTGATATTTACACACCTGCCAATCATACTGAAAAAGCACTGACCCACTGCAGCAGTTTCATTCAGCAGAGATGATCAGTCTGGGGCTGGGTTCACTTTCAGGGGGGTTTCATGGCTTTCTCTGTCTTTAGATGCTATTCGGTTATTTTGATATAGATGCAGGGATATATTAGAGTTTAAAGGTTGTGTGAACAAGGGGGGTTACAAGGAAAAATGGCGGGAAAAAGAGGAGAAAAGGAGCAAACGGATGCTGCGCTAGACGTTGCTGTGTGATGTATCAACAGGAGGGTATTGAAATAGTCGAGAATGTGGACTGTGTTTGTGACAGCTGACAATCATGCTTATAGGCTCCTTCCCTGCTTAAAAAAAACATAATGAAGGTTCATCTTCTGAACCTTTTGTTCCTCTTTATGTACAAATGGAGACCTGGATTCGGGGCCTGGACCTGGTAATAGAAATGACGCTGCCTGAGACCATGATTTTCTGGCTGCACCTCATGAAAATCGCATGCGGCACAAATCATATTCATCAATCAGTAATCTTAGTTGTTATCATTTCTCCAAACTACACAAAGTTAATGAAAGCAGTTAAAAGCCTGTCCTGCATAGTGATCTGAAAACATGAATCAGTTCTCATTTGAATTCAAACTATACGTTGAAAAACCCCCATGATTAAGGGCTTAATGCTGCACAGCTTAGCATGAATAATGCATTTTGTTGTGTTTGCAATTAGAAGCTGCTGTCATGCAGCTCACGGCAAGCAGACGTGCTGCAAGCGGCTGCTTTAAAATTGATGAATGCAGGAAGGTGTTGCCTGCAGCTCCAGGCTTAGGTTCAGTTTAAACTGGCTGGAGGTAGGTCCAGAGATGCTTGTCCAGACTGAGTTCCCAGAGCTCCTGTGTGCTCAGGCCCTTGGCGCTTGTTCACACTTCCCAGGCGATTTGCCAGCTCACGTGATGGATAAAGCATGGAGGCGAATCAAGACCATCTGAGATCCACAGACGGCCCACAACTAGCAAACAAGTGGTGCTTCTTAAACAAGAGCTATTGCTAAACTGGAACATAAGGCTCATCTGAATCAGTTTCAAGATTCTGATGAAAATGTCTTGGTGACAGTTAAGGGGTGTTATTTCCAAGTTTCAAATGGCTGTAATATCACAAGACTGAAGATACGAAGGTTAAATTTCAGGGTTTAATCTATCTATGGGAACTTCTAAGGACTAATAACAAAACCAATACTAATAGTAATGCAAAAAGCCTTGGAGTTTGGATTGGCAACAATCTGAGTCTGAATCATCATGTTGCTGCGATCTCCAGATCCTGCAGGTTCACTCTCTACAACATTCGCAAGATTAGGCTACGCAGCTCTACAACAGGCTACGCAGCTCCTCGTCCAGGCAATGGTTAAATTCTAAACTTGACTATTGTAACTCTCTCCTGGCTGGAGCTTCTGCAGTCACCATAAAACCCCTCCAGATGGTCCAAAATGTGGCAGCCCGCCTCATCTTCAATCAGCCAAAACATACACCCATGTCACTCCTCTTCTCACCTCTCTCCACTGGCTCCCGGTAGCTGCTCGCATTGAGTTTAAATCCTTGATGCTTATGGGGCTGTAAATGGAAGTGCACCCTCTTATGGGGGTGCACTTCACGGGGTCCCTCTTCACGGGGTCTCCGATCCCAATCAACTCTGTTCTCCTTTGTTGTCCCTGGCTGGTGGAACAACTTGCCCTCCTCCATTCGACTAGCCGAGACTGCCACCACCTTTAAGAAAACTCCCTTGTTTAAAAAGTATTTCAAACGAGTCTAACACTAACACACACTTGTGCATCAAGATGGTTTGGGGTGAGCTTGACCACAGAGTGAAGGCAAAGGGGCCAACAAGTGGTAAACACCTCTGGGAACTCCTTCAAGACTGTTGAAGAACCATTTCAGGTGACGACCTCTTGAAGCTCATTGAGGGAATGCCAAGAGTGTGCAAAGCAGTAATCAGCGCAAAGGGTGGCTGCTCTGCGGTCCAGCTCACCCCAAACCATCTCAATTGGGTTCAGGTCCGGTGTCTGTGGAGGCCAAATCTCCACCTTTTGTTTAAGTACATAACTCCACATGTGTTCATTCATAGTTTTGATGCCTTCGGTGAGAATCTACCAGCGTAAATGGTCATGAAAATAAAGAAAACACATGGAATGAGAAGGTGTGTCCAACCTTTTGGCCTGTACTGTATATAAAAGCTAAAAAAAAATTTACTCTGAGAAAGAATTTCACAAATCAGGCTATAATACAAAAGCTCAAGTTAAAAGGATGCATGAACATTACAAACGCTGTGGAAAAAAGATCCGCATCTGAGCCTCCAGGACAGAGATGTTTGTGAGGTTTTCTTTTCAACAACATGATGGATATCTTTACATGGCAGTACTGTATGGAACACAGAAGGCAACGGCCTTTTTTTTTTCTTTTCCAGGCCATTCAGGGGTTGCTTCACACCAGCACTCCAGTATAATGGTACAACTGGGTACAACTAGAGTAGAGTCGAGTCAATTAGAGCTTTATTGTCATCTCAGCCATTTACAGTGAAGCACACAGCAGAGAGGAAACAATGTCCTCCCAGAGCACTCCCGCGCTTGGTTAGGACCATGTCTGGTTCTAAATGTTGCAATATGGATTAAGCAAAATGAGATGAGAATTTTGAGGAAATTGGAAAACAGGCAACCGGAAGATTTAAAGTCTTAAAGGCTTTATCATAATTCACCAGCAAACAAAATAATGTCGCCTAAATGTCCACGCCAAGCGTTCTCTAAACATCTCAGTGTCCTGGAGACATAATTGGGTCTGAGGAACTTTTTAAGAGGAAAGTTAAGGGATTGTCACTGTGAAACATACAACAAAATTTGTCCTTTGCTTTTAATGCATTACTCAGTGGCACCTTGCCGGCTCGGGATTCAAACCGGCAACCTTCTGACTACGGGTCCGTTTCCTTACCCGCTAGGCCACCACTGCCACCACTTCTGAACACCCCGCGGACTGAACCAGACGTCACAGGTTCAAACCCCACTTATTACCATTCTGTCCCTGAGCAAGGAGTGCTTAAAGAATTAACTTAAGTTGGAAACCACCAAAGCAACGTGACAACAATGTAGCAGATTATAAAAGTGTGGAAATGCCCAAACTGGCAACACACAATGGCTTTTGTAACGGTACGGGTTGCAAAACACACACAAACACACACTGATATTTGAATGCGCCTACAGAGACCTAAGTCACTTGCATTCATTCAGCTGCAAATTCTAACCAAAGCCAATCTCTCTGTATGTCTACGGCAGAAGGCATCGCTTGTTTACCCCGTAAAGCAATAGAATGGATTCAGTGGGAGCTAAATCCTTACGATGCGGCAGCCCATTGACTCGCCGAACAGCCACATTCAGTATCATACATGTTAAGCATTTGCTCCCGCTCTGGATCAGTGATCTCAGGGGTTTAGCTGTGACTCATTTCACACGCCTTTGTGCCTCAGGCATAATTAACCAGTTTGCGTTGCGAGAAGTGCTGATCGCTCCCTAAAGGGTGACAAACAAGAAAAATAAGCACGCAAAACGGAAAAGCAGAAACACAGCAAATGTTGTGCAATGAGCTTTTAGAATTTACATAAGCATGGAATTCGAACAACAGCTCGGTTATGCTGCCATGTTTATTAAGACCATGTCTTCTGTTTAAATGTGACAGAGCTCGGACTGAGGCTTTTATTTCCTTTTTTCCGCAATGTCCAGTCAACAAGCTTTCTTGGCTCATTCCGCTCTGCTGAAAATGATATTTTCTGTGCAATGTTGCAGGAAGTCGATTTGGGCACCCCGTGAAACAGCAAGCAGGTTGAAATGCCCTCGGCAGGCGCGGCACACTGTGTACATAGATAAATCCATCCATTCATTTTCCAGCCACGCTTTCACCAGGCCGGGGTCACAGGGGCCCAGAGGGCAGTACGAAACACAAGTGAAAAGGTGAAATGCAGCATGTGGCTGGACGGCAGGGCGCCCCAGATGCCTGTTCAAGCAGCGCTGCACGCGCAGCAGTGGCTTTGTGAGGCTTAGCAAATGGCCATCATATTTCGCCCCTCTAGGGATGGGTGACAGACGCGACAATTGGCATTTTATTGACTGCAAAATGATGGTGGGCTGCTGATGCGATGGTAGTTCACACCACCTCTGCCGCAACATAAAAGGCTACCATTAAAAATGGCAGACGCCTGAAATCTTAAAACGAGTGAAGCTGTGTGCAAAACTGTGTTTGATGAGAGGCCTCTTAACCTTGCATGATGAATGCTTCATCGCAAAGTCATTTGAACAGTGTATAAAAAAGGAAATGAATAAAACACAAAACATAAATCTGGAGTTTTAAATATGTAAATTCCATTTTAAAATAACATGCGCCGTTGCTTGCTGGTGTTTGCATGCTCTACCAGCTTGCTCTCATTTCTTCCTACTAGTTAAAGGAACGCACACTTTAAACCCGCTGTAGGCGTGAGCTGCTGTGACCACTCCCCATCCCATGACGTGTCCCAGGATGGTCTCATGTAGTTTTAACCCTTCTGTGGATGAAGCAGTTAGGAAGTGTGAGTGGGTGAGGGAATTTATAATAATAATTCTCATAAATGATAAAAACACTCCACCTATAACTGAAATGGGGGGAAAACACAGATAAAACGTTTATTTTCTAAATTGCCACCGCCCTTGAATATAGAGCAGCACATCCTTTTTAAATAAAACAGGTATAAGGCTGTTTGTTAATCTGTTATTGCCTGACACCCATATAAGACAAGTGCGGACCTTTATTATTATAAAAAAAAAAAAAAAAACACCAACCAAAACACGGACATTGCACTGATTTGAAACTATAGCGTCTCACTATTGCCGTTCCCAGTGATATTACATATTAACATATCTTTACAAAATGACACATTAATTTGTTAAATTTGTTTCCTTTCTGTATGCGTTGAAAAAAATATGTGACATGTTGCACCTTTAAAGAAATATACGGCTCATCTGCATATCAGCAACAGCTTCCCTCAGCAGACGGAGCATAATATTCATCCTTTACATCCTCACCCTGCTGCGGCAGATCCAGGCAGCTCACCACGCTATTCCCTGGCCGTCTTCCTGCTCTGGCTTGTGGATCAAAGAGCTGCACTTGTAAATAGAGGGTTGCACGATTTCTGGGCCTGTCTGGCCCAGGAATGGGGAGAAGCGGGATGCAGCAGCCAGCCTACAGCTCCCATTTATGCATCTGGTGTGTATGTTAAAGCGGTATTATGGATTTGTCTCTAATCTCTGCTGGCCACATCAGGGTTTTTTTTTTTGTCTGTTCCAAACTTAGCACATTTGGTGTCAGTAAAGGTATAAGGAGAGGTCAGTGACAAAGGCATTTTTTAAAAACTATTCTATAATTTTACCATATATATGCCACCCCCATATATCCTCAAACTCCGGTGCCATGGTGGTCAGAATGCGCAGAATGAAGGGTTCAAGCTCACGTCAACCACCACTGTTTTATTTTTTCCATTCCCCTGTCTTTTCTCATACGGCTTTGTTTGGTTGCTGCCGTCCGGAAAGTGAGAAAGAGGAGGACATGTGTCTTGTTCAGAACGCATCATGTGTCCTACGCTGCACTCGTCCCAAAGCACCTCCACACACCAGAGCACCTTCATTACTCTTGCACCGCCCGTGTTTGCAAGAACTTCCTCTTTGGAGAATATTTAGATTAACTTGTAACCTTCTTATTGTCTTACTTATGTATAGAACCTACAACATAGTGAATAAAAATATTGTATTCATAGTTGGGGCTCCTAGTGAACCAGAATTGATCACTTCATTGATTGTAACATGGAAGCACGTTGTAAGTCACTCTGGATAAGGGCGTCTGCCAAATGCCTTAAATGTAAATGTAAATGCAGCCCAGTTTGTCGATGTCGTCACATGTGCACATTATGTCAGTTTGTGACTTTGTTTAAATGTTACACTGTTTCCTTTCATTATGTACTGTCTAAGATGTATGTAGCTGAGGTGACAATAAAGCTCAACTTGAACTTGATCTTGGATTGCTACCCCTCATCCCCTACTTGGTGGTGCCTGTTATGCCTCACACTCTAAACTCCTTATCTTCAAGGCAGTGCCTGTGGTCTCAAGGCATAATACCCCACCATACCCATGTCTGACAAGATAAGTAGCAAAGGGAGAGAAAACTAGCCTGAAACCTGGTTCTCAAGTGTTCCAAACACAATGGAGCAGAGCTTGCTGGGACACCAGCGTTCACATTCAACTGTGTCGCGGTTACAAACCCAGGATTCTGCATATTTCCATATGCACTTACCTGAATATTATCTTTCCAGTTTGGTTTCTATTTTCTCCTCCTTTTTCACTCTGCAGTTCTGTTGCTGCAGGACAGAAAGTGACAGTGAACTTTCATTAACTCTGATAAAAGCCTGACGCCGCCTCTCTGCTTTTACTCCTCCTCTTTATTTTAAGTGAATGTGAGAGTCAAAGGGTACATTTTCCACTGCTTTTCCAATGAAGCAAAAGGGATTGAATGTGTAGTTTAAACTGATTGGCTGACCCGTTATAACTGAGGTCAGTGCGGACTGTGGGCTGCAGGGCTCTTCCGTCACGTTGCTGTGAACTGTAGTCACGGGTTCTTCCAGAAAACAGCAGAAGCAAGTTCAAAAAGTAAAAAAAAAATTATTGCATGAATTCATATTTTTCATTCTTGCTGCTTAGGAAAATCTCGATTTTATGTTCATGCACTTTCAATACTTTAGTTTTGTCACGGCGGATCCCGTGAGGGCATGGCACACCTGACGAGAACCACTGGAACTTTGAGTATAGGCCACGCCCCTTCAATTTCCTGCGGCTGCAGCCCTAAGCTACAAAAATATCCTGCCCCAGTGTTCCGGGTTCTGGAATTAAACGTGGAACCGATGAGTGAAGGGAGAGGTTGCACTCAGCCACTCTATTGTTTAAATCTTGGTTTTGGTCCTGGGGGGAGTCGGTGTGATGTCCCGTCTTGTATGTGGTGTTGATTCTATGTAATGGTCTTGTGTTTGTATTCCAGGTGGACAGTGTGTTGCGTGTCCCCCCCGTGTGATTGGTGCCTTTCCTTTTTCCGTTTCCATGTCCCTTTTTCCCATCGCAGAGCCCTATATGTTGGCTTGTCCTGTTTAAATAAATAATCTGTGCCTGGGTCCTCCCCTTGCTGTGTCATGACCAGTTTTTATGAATTTTCATTGTTAATGACAACCAATATGTCACATGAAAAGAAAGAAAAAAAACACTGAAAATTAATAAGAATGTATGTAATATAATACATTTGTTTTTTACACTGGCACAGACTATATACCTTATGTTTTAAGAAGTAATATTTCAGTTCCCATCCAAATTTGCCCCAGGATTGTGCAGGTAGGATGTTTCTCTGGCTATCTGAGCTGTTCTTGGTCACCTCTCCATTCACAATCGTTCATTGCTCTTTTTAACATTTCGGCTAATGCCTTTAGCCTGGCCTCTTTAGGGAGTGGCATGTTGTCGGAAACATTATCGACCCGTCACACAGCAAGAGTCGATCGCTGGCGCTCGGGGAGGCGATGCAATCTGAAGGTATCGCGATGGCCTTTCGAAAAAGGGCCGCACGGATGGAGCAAGAGCGCAAGTATGGGCACAGACAGGGGTGTGAATGGCGGGCGGAGGCCCGTCGCTGCTGATGGATGGACGCCGGGGCCGCCACGCCGGCTGCAGGCGTGTGCAGTTTGCGGGTGCTGACAGGACGGATTGTGCGCGCGTAGACGCCGCCATTCATCTGAATTAGGGGCACTTATTAAAAAGGCAGCAATTTATTTTCTTCCTTTAGCTGGGAGGAAAACAGGGGATAGAAAATGTGCTTTGGAGGGAATTGATTTTGCAGAATGAATGGAGCTAATGCGGTGTAATATTTATCTCCACTTGATTAACGAGCTTCTCGGTGGCGGGTTAACTTAATTGAACATCAGCCCCTAGCCCCTCCTCCTCTTCATCGTTCCCTTTCTTTTCTTTCAACTTTCCCTCTCTAATTCCTCCTCAGGACCCACTTTGGACAGATGAGGCAGTGTGGATATGAGTGATGGTCACGCCCGGGCTTTTGCCGACTTTATTACGAGCTGGCTTCGTGCTCAGATGGATGCGTGTGCTGAACGTCGTCCCACTCATGTGAAGAGGGCCTGCAATGAGCCAGACGCCCCTCCCCTCGCTGCCGAGTTCTGAGCATGCTCTCAAGGCCTCCAGAACCCAACCTCACGCTGCGCGTCCACAAACGCAATGTCACGCTTCAATGTCACAGCCTTTGTTGGGTGCAGACACAGGAGCTCATGGCTCCTGATGGGCTTATTTAAAGACCAAATGAAAGTGGTGAGCGTCATAGATTATCATTCGTTTAAAAAGGGCTCTTGCGGGCTAATGGTTTTTCCTGGAGAATTGTTTTTGGGGTGGCAGTTACGACCTCATGATTGAATCTTATGTACATCCCCAGATTGAAAATTGGGCTAAATTTGGCATTAGATTCTGGAAACGAACCAGGCCGAGGACGAGACTGTGCCCTCAACTACAGTCTTTCCTCAATCCTGCTCATCGTTATAAAGCATACAGAGAGTTTTGAATCCCCATCTCTCTTGTCTCTTCTCTGACCTTAAGAGCGTTCTTTGCCTGCCTGAAGCATGTGAACATTGTGGTAGTTCCGTGTTTTGTATACACCTCAGAATCATTTTACATTTACAGCATTTATCAGACGCCCTTATCCAGAGCTACAATCAGTAGTTACAGGGACAGTCCCCCCCTGGAGCAAATTAGGGTTAAGTGCCTTGCTCAGGGACACAACGGTAGTATGTGGGATTTGAACCTGGGTCTTCTGGTTCATAGGCGAGTGTGTCACCCACTAGGCTACTTCCACCCTATATCAATTTTCATTGATATTTCATGTAGCAACAAGGCCAAAACAAGTTGGTGAACACCCCTTCATGCTACATACTTCCAACAATCTAACATGACAAATACAGAACATTGTTGCATTTTAAAATCCCCAGAACCATGGTAAACTTTGCTGGTCACATCATCTCAGTGACAGTGTTCCAACACGGCATGATTTGTTGTCTCTTCCATCTTGGCAACGTTGTCCCGCTTGACTCATCGGCATGCTTCAAACGAGCAGTCGGAAGCGCTGCCACGTCAGCGCCTGATAAAGGGGCGCGTCATTATTTAGGGCCGCCGCTGTGTGGGAACATATGCCCCTTTAATGAGCTCGGCCTGTTATGTTAAACCAGGCATGCTGTGACAGGGGTGGTGGTAGGGGGGGTGGGCATTAGTATGTGTGTGGGTTGGGCGGTGAACTGAAGCTCATTTCCTGCCCCGCCCTACACCTCGTCATTATTGCGGCGAGAGATGCACATCGTCGGGTGGCTGTCTTCAGACCAACGGCATTGCATCCCTGCTCAGGTACAAAGAGCACAGCATGAACCGGTCCTCTAATATCTTGTTTGTAGAAAACTTCAAAGAACAAATAAAAATTCCTTACATAGAACCTCTTTTACTGATACATAACCTGGTTATAGCGTAACAAATTCCGTACAAATGTTAGCGTACAAAATATGAAATGGCTGCAGACAGAAAATGATGGAATACAGAACACAACTACATTTTTGCTGTTACTGTTCTTATTTCACTCCTTGCATGAAGTGGAGAGTATGCCAGACATTTGATAGGAATTTTTGGAACCTTTGGCCATCGTGCCCATCATGAAGCTTTTTCAGCCGTCGCACCCTGGAATCAGTACAGCCTTTTACCCCATTAGTGACAGCTTAGTGTTACGGCTGATGATGCACTCAGGGGTGGAGGCCCTTCCTCGTCTTGTATTCCTTCAGAAACACTCTGATCTCAGAACAGCAAGAGCATAGCACAGACCTGGGTGATGTACATATCAATGAGCTATCCTTGCATTTTTAAACATCTTTATTGTGAATGGCTGTAACATTATGACCAGGTGAATTGAGTTCTAATGGCATCAGACAGGTGGGGGGATATCTCCAAAAATGCAACTCCGTTGGGAGGGTCAACCAAGGGAAAAGTAGTAAGACATAATATTGTGGCCTATTGTGTAAAGCATGATTAACACAAAAACTAATTCTTTAAGATATGATTCAGCTGTTTTTCATTGTAGCTTTCAAATGGTCAGTAGCGCATAACTATTTACATAACATTTACATTGGAAGATACAATTTAAAGCACAAATTCTGATTTAAATAAATCATAAAATGAAGGGCACGCCCCCCATGATTCCCTGTAGTTGTAGCCCTAAGCTATAAAAGAGGTCCTGCCCCATTGTTCTGGCTTTGTGAACTAAACCAGCGAGTGAAGGGAGACCCCGTTAATGCTCAGCCACTCGTTTGAATTTGAAGTCTTGATATTGGTCTCAGGTGGCGTCAGTGTGACTCACCGTTGTGTGTGTGTTTTGGATTTCTATGTCACGGTCTTGTCTTTGTATTTCAGGTGGTGGTGTGTGCCACATATCCACAAGAGGAAGAGCTGTTAGTGGTGGCATGCAGGAATGCACAGTCAACACTGTCACCTACAATTAAAGATGTACCTGTCACCCAACCCTTTAATTAGGGTTTTACAGACGTGCACTGGACATATACTGGACATGTTAAAAGTTAGGGAAAAGTTATTTACTTCAACTGTGGGGAAGAGGGGGCCTATCAGGTAAGGAAGCGGCAAGGTTATAATCGGAAGGTTTCGGGTTCAAATACCGAACCGCCAAGGTGCCACTGAGGTCGCCTTGAGCAAGGTACCGGGCGCCTTTTATTGCTGCCCGCTGCTCACTCAGGGTGATAGGTGAATTTGCAGAGGACACATTTTGTTGTGTGCATCGTGTGCTGTCTATCACAAAAAAATTACTTTAATTTCATTTTCTTCTCAGGGCACTATTTCCAAACTGGCCCTAGGTGCCAAAAGCACCATCAGGTTAAAGATGAATAAATAGCTATAACAAGAATGAAACAGCATCTGTAATGATAATCTTTGCATGTGATGTATTGGCGGAATGTGGAAGTTATGTGCATTACAGCTGTCAATCACCAGGCTCCAACATTTTAAAACTCTTTTTATTTGAAAAAATAAAACATCATTCACGGTTGTATCCTATGTGACAGACACAATTAAACACCAACAGCTTAATGCAAAGTAGTTCTTCCTTGTTTTATCTATTTATGTAAAATAGAATGCCTTTGACCTTATACTAATGAACAATCACCGTGTTTGCATGTACTGTACACTGTACTTATGGCCAAAAAGTGGCCTTAGTCTTTTAGAATGTATTAGCTTTTTTTAAATAAAGAGTAAATACAGAGGAAAATTATGTGCAAGAATATTGGCCTTTCAGTTATTGCATGAGTGGCATGAGGGATGAGTTAAAAAAAAAAAAAGAAACAGTGGGTGGATTGTGGAAAACGCAGAGAGCAGCATATCAGCATATCAGCAGCGTTTACCCCAGTGTCCAATGTCTTCCATTGACAAATTACGCCAGTTGACCCCACTGTTTCCAGGAGGACATCATTACATGTCTACTGTATGTAAGATACACTTGACTATAAACTATTGTAATATCAATCAGCAACCAACTGTTAAATAAACAGACAAGCCGACCTCTCTTCCTGGTGACTAGCCAACTCGAGAGAGATCAAATGCTTCAGAGCAACTAAAGGAGATCTCTGAAGCTTCCTGTCAGGCTGAAGTGTTTCCGATTTGCAATGCTGAATCAGAAAAGTGTGAAATCACACACAACTCAAACGCTCGCAGACTCAGATGCGTTGGAACATTTTTAAACACCTAGTCGAAGCACTGAAAGCACAGGTCATGCTTCTTGAAGAGAGCAGGGAGGAAATGTATGCGGGGGAAAACAGAAAAAAGAAAGGGCGTGATTAAACACGCAGGTGCCGGTGGACGGCGTCTCGATGAAATGATCCGATTTCACATTCAGTCCTGCGACCGAATGTTCTTTTCATTTAACACACACACACACACACACACGATCCCTGTCAACTCACAAATAAATGCGTTCATCTGCCGCCCTGCCGCTTCATGATTACAGATGAGCAGCTGCCACCGCCGTACAGGACGCGCACCACACCGGCTGCCCTGCTCCAGAGGAGAAAGAGGAAGGCTCGACTGAGGAAGAGGAAGACTGGCGTGGGCGGGATGTGGCAAAGATGCTTCCATTTGCATTACAAAATATTCCCCCCCCCCCCAAGTCCGGTCGAAAAGGAAGGAGACATGTAGGCGTGGGCTGATGAGAGCTTGACCCTGTGGACACCGGTAGCTAGAGGGATAAACATCCCATAAAACTGTAGCCAGAGGGCCCGCACATCTAAATCGGTTAAGCTGTGGCGCCGTCCTTGACTCCCCCCGGAAAGCCGGGGCAGCTGCGCTGCTGAAGTTGCCACGGGGCAGATCGGCAGATGAACGTGACTTTGCACGACAGACTCGCCGGTTTCCTTCACCGAGAGCCCCGGCCACCACAATCTCAAGCCATTAAGATGAAAAGCGAAGAATATCTTCTCCAGCTGATAAAGCGAGATTATTACATTGGCTGCGGGGCCCGAGATTGCACATATTGATCGGTACTTGCAATAAAATTGTTTATTTTTTTTACAATATCCAGGTAAACATAACTAAAGAATTGATTTTAGTTATTAATAATGGCCCATTAAAGCGGCAAAAGCCCCTTCCCGTTCATTTTTGTTGGAAAATAACTAAAACAATCGCAGCGAGCATGGCTTTCAGTGCCTGCTTTAAATTGTCTTATTAATTTAATATCGGCAGGCTGAGATATTGAGTTGGAACATTAGCAGCATGAGGAAAGCTGGAAGGTGTACGGACCAAGCACTTTACAGACACTAGTTTCCTGCTGTAGCTTCATCTCAGAACTGTTGCCGTCCACGTCGGATCCCGGCAAGGGCCCACTGAAGGACACGTGGTCCAGGTATCCGTCATGCCACACAACTTCCACACCTATATTTATTTGACTTAAACCGCTTTGGGACAAGGGGAGTGGAAACAGGAAAGGGGAGGTTTATACACACTCGGGGACCCGCCACACACCACCACATGCAAAGACAAACAGTCCCATATAATCCCTAAGACATACAAGACCCCTGGGTTTCACCAACTCTGTGGTTCGGTGTCTAATACCAGGACTCGGCACTCTTTCATACTGACAACTACAGGGGCTGGTCCTCGAAGTGTCGTGGCCTGAAATCTGTGCTCCGAGAATTTTCATCGGTCGTGACAGTATCCAGTGAACATCGGCAAGTTTATTTTCTCAGCCCATTGTATGCAAGGGGACAGTTTATGGTGCATCACGTAAAAGACAATAAGGAAAATTTGGGTATCTGCAGGTTTAAAAAAGCCAAATTTAAGACTTTTAAAGATTATTTTTAAGGCCGCTTTCACCAAATTGTCGAAGGGCTAGATTTTTCTCGGCAGACGCTGTGAGGTCCAGATGCTCTTCTAAAATACAAAATTAATTGCTTTTTATCTTAAGTAATATATTAATGCTTAGCCTTTGGCAGTGTTAACATTACCTGCATTGCAGCAAGACAGTAGGGGGCAACTGCGGTATTTTTGGTTTCTTATTTGACGGGGTTATGTGACAGGGTTATACTCCAGTTGACAAGGAGTAGAATTTACGAAGCTGAGTGCATGAACTCTAAAAGATTAAACACCACATTTTAAGCAACTGCATTGCGAATGGTGTTTTTTCAGCAGTGATAGCGCATGCATGAAAGGTTTGTGAGAGCTGAAGACTCCGGGGCGGCTCGATGGACCTGCTGTAATGAGCTTCAGTAGCGCAAGTCTTCCCTGCAGATCGTCCATGATGAACATTGATGAGTCTGAATTTGAACAGTCCAGTGAGAGGAAGATCCAACAGTCCAGGCTCTGAAAAAATGAAAGGCAACTGTTTCTTCGTTACTCTTGTATTCAGTCTCACACGGAATGCCTGCAGCAATTATGCCTGCAGGGATTATGCTTTTGCCACAGTTTGACCTTGTCTTTATTCAGTTGGTGGCATGGTCCAGGGAAGAACCCATTTTATTCAAGAGGTGAATTCATGGCACAGGGCAACTTTAGATAAATTTTTGGAATGCTCCGAATTTCACCTTTGTATAAACTCATCTGTTCGCTTTGACCTTACAGTTCTCTAGATGGAAGTAAAGTTCAGTAAAGGTCAACAACTGTCCAATGTCACACAAATATCATGACTTCACAAATGGCACAATAGACAGGTAATACAATATATTTTAAAGCCAACTTGTCATGGTTTACTTCTTGTGTCCAACATCATGTAATTGCTTCTAGAATGTAGGCTTACAATAAAAACAATGAAGGTGTCTTCAAATTCAAATTTTATTTGTACATACACAGTCATACACGGTATGATATGCAGTGAAATGCTTTTCACATCTTCCCACCATAAACTTGTTTTCAGTCACATATTGTCAGTCACAAATTTGCATTTCACAAAACTGTTGCTCGTGGTGAAGGACAAATCTTCTACTCTCTGTTCCAAATTCCTTGTTCCTTTCATCCATTATCCCTCTGTATTTATCCTCTATATTTTGGTCTGTTTAGTTTTCTCGGTGCCTGACCCTACTGTCTGCACTTTGGATTACTTCTCTGGATTATGTTTTGGACTCTGCTTTCCCTGGTTTTTTTAACAAGCGTTCTTTGCTCTTGCTTGAGGCATCGAGCTTCCTTGCTTTGTGACATGGGATGATCCAATTTTGGGTTTTTCTGGACTGCAAAAGGACAAAAACAGCACACTAGAAAGGTCGGTTTATATAAATACATAAATACATACACACTGCACTTGATTCTTTGATCATGTTAATGTCTTTCACACTCATATCACAGGTACTGCTAATGACCAGATGGAATCTGTACCAGCTCAGGTGAATATGATCAACCCCGCAGGCTGGCTGGCTGTGATGATAAGGCCCTAATTATCATTCCTGTAAATCTAGATTTACTTCAAATCAAAGTCTGTAGAATGTAGAACGTAGAACATTGCAGAACATTTCTTTAAGGCAGTTAAACAAATCTCATGAATTTAACATCATCGTACTGTATAGGAGAACAGCAAAAAGTTCATTCATAACATGCTAAAATTGCTAAGAGGAATCTAGTGTTATAGCCTTTGTACAGCATATTCCATATAAAAATTGATTTCCCTCCTTAATGAGAACTTAGTTTTCCGATAAAGTTTTATATTAAAACATAAAAGTTTTTGTTTGTATTAGAGCAGCTAAGATCTTAACTTTTATCAGGGATCTGATAGGAGAAATTCTTTTCAAGATGCATAAAAACAGATGCGCTGCATCAGATAAGGCTTTGTTTCCACAACCTAGGTGACAGGACTGCAGCGTCGTTCGATGATCCTGTGCTAATGAGATCTTTTGATGCACTAAAAGACAAATGACTCTCGCTGCCTTATCGCGGCTAATTATAGATTGTGGAATATTAGCTTTGCTTTGGGTGCTCTGATTCCAAAAGAGCAACTCATTTATTATCATAGCATTTAGACAAATGCACGCTCCGTATTGAATTAGTGTATATCTGATGCATATGCAGATTAGAGGCCTCCAGGTTTGGGAGGCATGCAGTTGGTGCAGTGCATTGTGGTTAATGGAGATGATGCCGTATACCAGGAAAACCAGGAAACACTCAGACTTCTTTAGTCACAAATGAACAACAAATTCAGTTAATACGCTGCATCTGTTGGATTAAAGTGCTATTCTATCGCGGTTTTTGCAGCCAAACATAATTAGGAATTATGGGCATTTTGCTGTGCAAGTGCCTGTTTAGTCTATAAGGGATTTTATTGAACTCTAATCAACTCTCAAGTTCAGTAAAATGGGAATCGTATCAAAGTCTCTTTTCACTCCTTTCAACACGTACCGGTTTTACAATATGTGAAATTCACTGTCAGTCTAGAGCAATTCTAATTTATTACAGTTTATCAGTAATTACATTTTTTAAACAATAGAAGGATTTAGCAGCTTCTTAATCATTTTTTAAGTCGAAAGGCATGCTTTTCTTTTACATTTTTATTATTATTATTACTTCTCATCGCTGGAAAGTTTTTTCGAGTGTCAGTTGAAGCATGAAATTAGTTAATAGCATCTCTGAGAAAGTCAGTATGGGCTCAGAAAATTAAAGTGGAGGATTGGTTTGGCTTGGCTGCTCAACATCTCTCAGAGCAAAGCAGCCCAGTTCGAGAGTCGGAGGCAAAGGCCTGGAAGATTGGACGGGTCTTATTCTCAGTCTGTGGTTTGAAACGACGAAGCAACAGATTAGCTTTTTACTTGAAGCGCTGCTATCCACTATTTCCCTTCGACCCGGTCATGATCAAAAATTATCACCAGCGATTTCCAACATTTAAAATTTGAATGGATTAGTCCTGGCTCTGGCCGAGCAGCAATTTGCTACACTTTAGCCCCGAAACTTCTAGATCCCAATCACTTGTGGTGGTTCTAATTAAGCCATGAAACCTTATGACGTCTGAAGGTTTTCCTGTTTTTATTCCAGCTTTAAGCTTTTTGCCTTTGGGCAATTATGCCATTCAAAACCTGCTGGTTATTTAGCAAGACATTTGCTTAAGTACATAAAGTGGGTTTTTCTGGAAGTGATTGTCTAAACATCCTTCCCTCTGGGCTTTTATATTCTGCACGATGCACTTATTATGCCCTAAAAATAAAGATAAAAATATCAGCCTTCTCTGCCAATGTTAAATAAAGTCATATTTACACTAATTGGCTATGACTTTATTATAATCATGCATTTTAATTTGTGAATCATTTTTCTTCATAAACCTCTTATTTTGTTCTTGCTAGACTGAATTTCACCACTAATACTATATAGGGGTTGGATGACCTACATGCCAAGGTGAAAATTTTATTTATAAAGAACAAGCATTAAACATAATCGACTAACCTTTTTTGCACAGACAAGCTGTTTACATAAAGATGACATTAGACATACAAGACAGCCGCTGGCTTGTGAAATATTTCATATAAGAGGCGGTCAGACACTGCATGCATCGATTCAGCCTTTAATTCATATTCAAATTGCCTGAGACGATCTATAATTGGGTGCTCTCCATTTAAAAGATCAATTTTAATTTTGTAATGCCCAGATGTTTATTGAAAATTAATCAGCGCACAGCCTCGGGACACAAAGTCAACAAGGTATTACGGAGAGGACTGGTGTCAGGAGAAATGGCGACTGGGATAGGATGAAATTTATGACGCTGTTTTTGAGCTCGCATTTATCAAAAAACTAATCTGAGCTGTTGCTGAGCACTCATTTTAAAATTCACTTAATATGGACAAGCAGCGGAACTACTGCCAAACAATTGAGTGACTTTTTATCAGGGCGAATGCAGACTGTGTGCAAACATCAAGTGAAGAAAAGAACATTAAAAAGATCACTGCTCTGTCTTTTCATCTATAATCACATATAATGCAGCTTAGCCCACCTCAACTGATCGTGAGAATAAAATCATACTTTGCAGTTATTATTCAGTACAGCACTTTTTTCATGCTTTGAAAATCCAATATATTGTTTATTGATAGTGTCATGGCCAACGCGCCTCCAGCCCGCTAGAGGGCACCTCACCAGCCTGGGAGACGACGACCCGGAAGAGGAAATGGAAGCGGGCGGTGGCAAGTATAAAAGGGAGGTAACACCAAGGAGACACGCCCGCTCTTTGTATGAGTTAAATGAGTTGTATGAGTTTACTCGCCAGAGACGCTAGCTCTCTCACCCACGACCTACGATAATTGAGATTCCCGTAATACGACCTTCGCCTGCCCACGACTTCGAGAATTGCCTGATCCCCTGGAAACCACGAAAGGAACCCCGACCGGAACTTCCTGACTACAACCTCTTCCTGCCCCTGACCTTGAACCTACCTGGCCCATCGGTTAAGACGGGATTCCATGCTCCCCTACCTTCCTGCCGCCCAAGACCTACTCCCGTCCAGTCCAAGATCCCGAACCATCCTGAAACCCGCCGTCTTCCGGTTCTCCTCTGCCCCGGTCCTTCCCAAAGATCCCGAACTGACTCCCCGCTGCGTTGCAGCGCGTCTATTACTTCCTCATTCCTCGCCGGCCAGGCGCCCCCGGTCCTCCTGCCCCGCTCGCCCAGCGTCCTCTACCGGTACGACGGCTTATCCCCACACCGAAAGTATGTCTGCAACTACGTCATCGAATTCCCCCTGTGACAGATAGTTATTTTTGAATGACAAAGCATTTTTCAGATAAATACATTAGCATTAATAAATAGAATACCCTTAATTATAAAAGTTGGAAATCAATGTTTTAGAAGGAAACACCAGTAGATGTTGCTACTTAGGCCTGCAGATTTTGCTGTTCAACTAGACTACTATGTTTTGCATAGCGACCGTCTACAAGGAGAAATGTGACATTCCTGTGCAAATTGTTGTGCATGAAGATTCAACACCTCTGTTTCACATGTCTTTTTGTCGGACGGCCTTTTGCCGAGCCAAACGTGTGAAGTGTTGGCCGTCGGGACTGCCTACCCTCTTTGTCTTGCGCAGACGGGAGGCCCCCGAGCCGAACGTGTGAAGTGTCGGCCGTCAGGACCGCCCACTCTCTTTGTCTTCCCCAGATGGGAGGCACCGGGGGGCGTGACATCAGAAACAACAGGTTCTGATTGGTCTGTGACAACTTCCTGTAGGCCAGGGGTATAAAGGTCTGCTCACATGTGGGGAAGGGACTGCTTTTTTCTTTTCTTTTCTTTCCCAGATGTCTTTCCATTGAAACCGGATCTTCTGGTTTTCGAGCCTGCTATATCATCTCATTATTTCCCATGGCTCTGCCTCTTTCTCTCTCTCTCTCCCCCTTTACTCTTTCTTCTCATTTTTGTTTTCTCTGTAACCTTGGTACCTTTTTACATTCAATTTTCACATGTAACTACAATAATTATTTACCGGTGTTAATAAATTAGAAACTGTTTTTAACCTCTATTGTGCCATGCCTCTTTCTGCCAGGTAACATCAAATTGGAGTGGTTTGAATACAGTCTTTTTTACACTACATTGAATTGAAGTCCATGCTTAAGTATTGTTATTAAGTTTACCAAAATAAGATAAACAGATAAGATGTGAACAAGCCACAAAGCGGACATGAAAGCAACATGAAATAGTCTTTACTTTTGCATTAATAAAAAAAAAAAACAGAATCCTTTACTAACTAGTTTTTTACATATTGTATCATGTACACATATCCAGATACAAATATCGTATCATTTTCAATTTTCAGTAGCCGTGTTTACGGAAGAACACTTAGCCCCAAGTGTTAGATACAAGACATATTTCCTCCTTGCATGCCGAGAGCAGATCTTGGTGAGAAGTCATTGCTTCCTTCTTTTGGATTGGAGATTAGATGAGATGGAGCTAAAGCCCGAGGCGAGCATGGCAGCATGCCTACTGGCGTGACTTATTGTGAGGCGGTGGGGATTCCTACCGATAACCTATGGGGAGTAAGTCAGCACATTGCTTGCCGGTCAGAATCGAATGTGCGGATTTTGTTTGCTCGGCTTTGGATGTGCTTGTCTGCATGCCTCTGCTGAGCAAGGCGGGGATATTTATCCCTTTTGCCGCCCCTCCCTTCCCCCTGTCTACCGGACAACTGTTGTAATACTTGCAGGTTTTTGACTGACGTATGCTCCATCTGCAAGTCAAGTGTGTTTGTGTGAATATATCGAGATTTGTGTACATCGGCAGAGATGCAGTAGTGTGTGTCAGCAACCACTTTAGCTCCAGGGGAGGATTGGAGCTCAAATCGGCAGCAGCCAGCCCCGAGTGCACAGTGCAAAATCCTGTTATTTAGATGCAAATGAGACTTTGGTGGCCTTGAATGTATGCTTTTCATTTGTAATGCTCAGATTGAGCTGGCGCATAGTTCATTAGGGGTGGCCAATGCCTTTGATTGTGGACATGTAGTCCGGCTCTTTTTGGTTTTATTTTGATAAAGGTGGCTGGAAGAGCCCACTTTTTGTTGTTCCATCAACACTTGATTTTCTTTGCTGAACCATAAAAACAATAATATCAAAATAAACAACAAAAGCAAATTCGGAGCAGTCTGCCTATCCTCTGTCCTGTAAGAAAGAGAGCTGCGAAATAGTAAACTACTGATCTGAGCATCTTTAAGTGTTTCCCATTCCCAATCTGATCTTATCCCAAGTCCAAAACTTTTCCTTTCAATTCACACTACTTTGAACATGACACAACTCACACCCTTTCACATCCATTGTGTGGTCCGTAAAAGAACATTTAAGAACAATTTTTGAAATAATTGTTGTAAAATATTGGAGAGATAAGGGATGCTATGCATTTGCATTTGAGCTTTTAATCCAAAATGTAAATTGTTTGGCAGGGTCATTAGAGTAAATGAGCCAGACAAACCTATAAGGGATCATCAGTATCTTCCTGCCCAGCTGGTTAGTCAATATATTGATTTTAGGTTTACTTACAGCTCCCTACACCTCTCATAATCCATACCTGCCACGTTAGCTTGACTAAAATCTATGTGGAGACCCTACTGCCAGAATTCTATGGAATTGCATGTAATTTGTTATTCTGTCTTACTGGATATAAGATTCCATGGCACACACTTAAAACTTGATGACTGGTATAAAAGTGGTACTTGACTAGTATGATAAAAATGTAATTCTTTAGCCCATTGCTACTATAACAATAACAACTACTTACAAGAGCTATTTCAACAACTGTCTGAGTTTTGAGAAGCTCTGTTCATTGAAGAAGCCTTGATCTGAAAACTGGTTGTTTAGTGAATGGTTGATCAATGAATGTTGCTCTGCTTGTTTGTCATGTAATCTTGCATTTCTTTATATTAGAGAACAAAACTGAAGACACAGAACTATTTAACAAGAATGTGTGTGTCACGATATGATCCGGCCTGGGCCACTCGGGGTCCGGAGTTTTGAGTTTGTCCTGTCCACCATGTATTAACCCCCTGTTTCATTTAACATTTCCCCAGGCGAGACAGACTCTCGGAGGCCTACGAATGCTACCGTGAGGTTGAGAAGGTCGGTCACACTGTCCATGTTTCCCCTGAGTACCGGTGAATTCCTGCAGCGGGACGTACCGCAGACTGACCGGAGTGGCGGGCGTCTGTGGATGGCGGTCACCCACGGATGGGCCGTGCTTTGGCCCAGGACTGGAGCAGTCAGTGCAGAGGGGAATGTTATGATCCGGTCTGGCAGGGGCTACTCTGAGTCCAGAGTTTGGACCAGATGTGTTCACTTGTGTACAATTGTATAAAGCTGCCCTGTTCGTGTCTGTTCACCGCCGAGTCATTGTTTGGTTATGTTTCCCTTGTCCACCATGTACTAAACCCCAGTTTCGTGTCATCGTGCGTATGCGCCTTTCTTCCATGCCATGTCCAGCAATTGTGACAGTGAGGTTATGTAATGTAAACATATGTAAACAAAAATAATAGTAAACAAGGCCAAAAATGTAACATTTGGGGGAGAAAGCAGTGAGAATTTGCCGTGATGGTGGCTTTTCTCCACCACCTTAAGTTAGACAATGGGGATGGTTTTCCAACAGACCTGAAGGTTTATACTGAACACTTTCCGGTTCTGTATGTGCATTGGCTATTAAAATAGACAGCTTTTCATCACATTCAATGTGCAAATCCAAAAGTCTATACAAAAAGTCTAACAAAGTCTATAAAAATGAATCAACCCCTTGCTTGTGTTACCTGATTTTCCTCTTTAACCATTCATGACTGATCACACTTGAGGACTGGCTTCAATTTTCGTTGAGGAAAATGATATCAAAGAGAAATTTAAATGCAATATTCATACAGAAATGTCTAACGTAATTTTGTCTGAGTAACATGATACTTTGTCAGCCGGAGACAGGTCTAGGACTCACATTATGACTAATTCAATCTTACGTAGCTAATGCGATCTTTGCTTATGAACGTCGCTAAACTCCACTCCCAAGCGCACGTTGTTCTCGCCAGAGGAATTTAACCGATGAAACTATTTGTGTGGAGCCAGGTAGGTGCTCTGCAGTGACATCGAGATGGAAATGAAATGCAGATGGGGTCCCTCCCATGCATCCTGCCTCATCAATCACAAGCGAATTATGCCTTTCCAGGGATCAACAACTGCAACGCGAGAGCGCTCTGTCAACGTCGCCTTGTGCCGATCCTGTAGCATTCATAAATATGTGACAGCACTCGTGCTGCCGCATAGTCAGAGCAAAGATAGAAATCAGTATATCGACACTGCTTCCTTGCTGAGGACTTCATCTTAGCAGGAGGGAGCAAAAAAAATGGGAATGAATAAAAGATGAAAAATGAAAGGGTGGAAATGGACTCGGGCTCACGGTGGGCCTAATGGGCAAAGCTGGTTCGGCTCTTCATTAAGCAACTGAGAACATTTGCAATTTGCGCTGGGGCTGACTGACGCTCAGACTTTTTGATGTTCTTACAAATCAATTGTCTGATATAGTAATATATAGCAGATAGACGTAGATCTGAGCCATCACATCGAATATAAGGGGTTTACATCTAAACAGGCATATAACAAAAATGGTGTATTTTGTGCAAGTTACAAGTTTCACCCTTCTTTCACCTGCAAGCCTATTTTTTGGAAATGCAATGTTCTGCAGACATTTTGACAAGTTTCAACTATGAATGTTAAGTATCACCAATGTTTGGCAGGCATCTATGTACTTTGTGCCTTTGTTTATGATAAAGCAAATTTTCCCGCACTATTGTCACAATCCTGTTTTGGGGATGATTGAAATATGTGCACACACCATTTGGACATGTTTTTTACATTTATTCCTTAAGTGGTTTGCCTCATATCTTGAAACAACTTTGACATCATTGAAGGAATCACTTGATCAATACCCAACAAGCATAGTAGCGGAGAGTCCAGCTGGAATGGGAAGCTAGTACAGGAATATTTTTGCATTCAAGAGTCCCGTTAGAAATTATTAAGCTTTAAAAACCTTCAAACGGGACTAGATGCACTGAAAAATGTGAACACATTTCTAAACCTGAAAAATAAAACATTTATCTGTCACACATATTATTTTAGCATTGCTGTAATGTAGATAAACCAGACAAACCTGCTATAATAAATATTATAATTATAATATTATTATAATAAAATAAAAAAGTAATTTACTCATAAGCATAAATTAGACAGCTTAGTTTAAACTACTGCATTGAGAAAAACACATTAAACAAACCACAACAACGGTTTATTTTTTTCTGTGCATCCATACAATGTAAATGTGAACACTGGATAACTTAAAAAAATTAAGTGATCTGTTACCCCTAATATTTTACCATTCCCGTATTGTAAATAAACCAATCAAGCCTGCTGTAACCTGTTTATTTACATTATGTCAATGCTAAAATATAAGGTGTGACAGATTAGTTTAACGAGTGTAAACTAAAGCGTGGTTATAAATGACATATATGACAAAGGTTTACTATGTACATGATGTTAGACAGCATGACCACAGTTTTGAGATGTTTCTTGCAGAATGCTTAATGTTCTTGAAACTAGTCCTTCAGAGATGAAGTGTCCTGATTCAATCAAAAAATCACAGTGCTGATTGTTTAAGAAGAGCACAGGCGGGATTTGAACCTGTGATCCCTGCCATGTAACGCATGCTGGAGCTGCCGCCCCCTCCAAATGGAATTTTTCAAGCGTTGTTTTCACGGCATGAAAATTACACAATTTGCAATTTGTCATCGACCAGTGCGCAGTAAACCTGCCTCAAGCTGTTTTGTCATCACTTGTCCTAAAAAACATCATTGCACGGCACAACAAGAGCGGCGCCTGGTAATGCATAGTAAGATATTGAAATGAACTGGGCTCTGATTTGTAATAGAAAAGCAGTTCCAACTTGTGTGTTTTTTTTCTGCAACTTTGTAAGCTTCAACACGACGACAGAAAGCTCAGACTCTTTATCAGATCAAAGCATGCAGCACTATCAGCACACAATACACATTTTGAAGTAGAACAGAAAATTGCCTATTGTTTATAACAAATTTGCATTCAAAGAGTCCAATTAATAGCAACAAAATGGAAATGAAAACACGCCACCGCGTTGTAGGAGTCGAACGCATCTGGAAACTCATCTCTTGTAATGTGTTTGTGTGCCTGGTGTAAAAGTGGTTCTCCAGCGGCAGATCTTCTGTGCTTGGCTGTCTGTGAGTGGCAGTACTCTGCTACGATAACCAGCACTTTCCTCCCCTGCCTTCAAAGGCAGATGCTTTTTACCGGACTTGCTGCCTGCTTTTCTCTGTGTGATGGCTGGAGAATTACGCGCAGTGTGAATTACGCCGCTGAAAGGACTCGTTTTCCAGCGCAGGCAGGAAGGTGGAAGGTACAGTGACAGGAGTGAAGGGAACATTTCCACGTCAATACCATCTTATAGGTAACTGTCATGTTAACAATCATGAGTAACCAACCCTAAAAATGCATTACATGTAAGTTAATTAAAGTTTAAAGTAAAGTGAAGTGATTGTCGCATGTGATACACAGCAGCACAGCACATGGTGCAAACAGTGAAATTTGTCCTCTGCATTTAACCCATCACCCTGAGTGAGCAGTGGGCAGCCATGACAGGCACCCGGGGAGCAGTGTGTGGGGACGGTGCTTTGCTCAGTGGCACCTCAGTGGCAGCTTGGCGGATCGGGATTCGAACCACCCCTAATTATATTGTCACCAAGCATGAAATGGATAAATACAAAGGCAAATGCTGACACACGTAATATCACACTAATGGCACTGTTAACCAAAGAATATGTTTCCTTCTTCTTTTTATATGTCTCTGATTTTATACTTGTAGACCACATTTAGTACTAATGAGGATAATACAGGGAGTGCAGAATTATTAGGCAAATGAGTATTTTGTCCACATCATCCTCTTCATGCATGTTGTCTTACTCCAAGCTGTATAGGCTCAAAAGCCTACTACCAATTAAGCATATTAGGTGACGTGCATCTCTATAATGAGAAGGGGTGTGGTCTAATGACATCAACACCCTATATCAGGTGTGCATAATTATTAGGCAACTTCCTTTCCTTTGGCAAAATGGGTCAAAAGAAGGACTTGACAGGCTCAGAAAAGTAAAAAATAGTGAGATATATTGCAGAGGGATGCAGCACTCTAAAAATTGCAAAGCTTCTGAAGCGTGATCATCGAACAATCAAAATAGTCAACAGGGTCGCAAGAAGCGTGTGGAAAAACCAAGGCGCAAAATAACTGCCCATGAACTGAGAAAAGTCAAGCGTGCAGATGCCAAGATGCCACTTGCCACCAGTTTGGCCATATTTCAGAGCTGCAACATCACTGGAGTGCCCAAAAGCACAAGGTGTGCAATACTCAGAGACATGGCCAAGGTAAAAAAGGCTGAAAGACGACCACCACTGAACAAGACACACAAGCTGAAACGTCAAGACTGGGCCAATATCTCAAGACTGATTTTTCTAAGGTTTTATGGACTGATGAAATGAGAGTGAGTCTTGATGGGCCAGATGGATGGGCCCGTGGCTGGATTGGTAAAGGGCAGAGAGCTCCAGTCCGACTCAGACACCAGCAAGGTGGAGGTGGAGTACTGGTTTGGGCTGGTATCATCAAAGATGAGCTTGAGGGGCCTTTTCGGGTTGAGGATGGAGTCAAGCTCAACTCCCAGTCCTACTGCCAGTTTCTGGTACAGGAAGAAGTCTGCATCCTTCAAGAAAAACATGATTTTCATGCAGGACAATGCTCCATCACACGCGTCCAAGAAAGGGTATAAAAGAAGAAAAACTAATGACATGGCCTCTTTGTTCACCTGATCTGAATCCCATTGAGAACCTGTGGTCCATCATCAAATGTGAGATTTAGAAGGAGGGATAAACAGTACACCTCTCTGAACAGTGTCTGGGAGGCTGTGGTTGCTGCTGCACGCAATGTTGATGGTGAACAGATCAAAACACTGACAGAACCCATGGATGGCAGGCTTTTGAGTGTCCTTGCTAAGAAAGGTGGCTATATTGGTCGCTGATTTGTTTTTGTTTTGTTTTTGAATGTCAGAAATGTATATTTGTGAATGTGAAGATGTTATATTGGTTTCACTGGTAAAAATAAATAATTGAAATGGGTATATATTTGTTTTTTGTTAAGTTGCCTAATAATTATGCACAGTAATAGTCACCTGCACACACAGATATCCCCCTAAAATAGCTAAAAATAAAAACAAACTAAAAACTTCTTCCAAAAACATTCAGCTTTGATATTAATGAGTTTTTTGGGTTCATTGAGAACATGGTTGTTGTTCAATAATAAAATTATTCCTCAAAAATACAACTTGCCTAATAATTCTGCACTCCCTGTAATTGGGCACAGTGTTGGGTAATTAGTTATAGCTACTTAATACTTCTTTCAAGTAACTGAGGCACAAACTTAGGTACAGCACGTCAAAAGTGACTATTTATCAGGGAGAATAACTTAATGTTCAATTACGTTTGCCGTGGCTCTGTCTCGTCCATCATTAGCGAAGTGCCTGGGTTTGTGCTGCAATCAGCTTTCCTGTTTTTGGCCACTAGTTTTTATTGAATGTGAGACAATGGGACAGATTCATGAGATTTGAATTGCTTCTTACCAACGTGGATAAAGGCATAATGTACATTTAACATATTTAACATTCTTACCTTTAATTCCAACAAGATAAACGTCTTTTCCAGTGTGAAAATGCTACTCTTGAACTTGCCATTGTCGTGTCTGTCCTGCATGTGTGTTCTTGTGTAAAAACCCACCCACCTCTACTTCTGATTAGCTTATCATCCAGTTTAACTGAACCTTAACCAATCATGATCACTTATGCAGTTATCTGACCCCTCACCTAAAAAAGTAAAAAAGCTGGTCGGATAAAAAAAAAAAAAAATAGAAACAGGGGGGTCTTTGAATTTACAAAAATTTAGTAAATGTAACACAATTAATATATGTTTCCTTTGTAGACATGATTTAATCCCCTTGAGGTCAGAGCAGCAGTCACTGAGTATTTTCAAACGGCAGCTCAAGATTAACTTAACCTTCTTATTGTCTTATGTATAGAAACTACAACAGAGTGAATAAAAAGATTGTATTCAAAGTTGGGGACCCAGTGAACCAGAATTGATCACTTAATTGATGGTAACTTGGAAGCACGTTGTAAGTCGCTCTGGATAAGGGCGTCTGCCAAATGCCTTAAATGTAAATGTAGTCAAGTACATTTTCAGTTGACTATCAAGAATATTGAATATTCTAGATTCTTTCACATTGACTGGAACTGACTGCAAGTGATCAAATCCATTTAATCATATTTGCCCACAACCGGATATGGAAAAAGACGGCAACAAGTGTCAATGGATCGTAAGGCAGTGGCACCTGGCGAGTTCGGGGATGCATTTGCAGGCATGCTTGGAGCGAGGGGACAAGTTGTCATACTGGGAGAGGACACTGGACGAGCTGGGGAGGAGGGCCGGAGGCGCTTGGCCGGTGATAGGGAGGCCTAAAGTGAGTTGAAACGGGAGAGTAGACGTGAACGCGCCGCAGCTCGGCTGGACGGGAGGGCATCTGGGATGGCAGGAAGGTGGGATAACATGGGAGATTGTCTTAACAAAAGGGGGCAAACTCTTTTGACCTTGAGGGAAACTCAAGGTCAATGGCAGGCGAAGGTCGTGGTCACAATGTAGAATCCGTCCGGAGATAGTCGTCACAAAAGGGGCGGGCAAAGTTCTAGGTCAGGGACAGGCAAAGGTCGTGGTCATGGATTCTAATCAGTCGGGCGTGGGTAAATAAGGCTGTCGTCTCTGGGAATAAATGAATCATAGAGCGGGCAGTGTCTCCTCAGGGTTATCTGGCTTTTATACTCAGCGCTGCAGCTCTCACTTCCGTTTCCGGGTTGCTGTCTCCCTGGCTGGTCTGGCGCTCTCTGGTGGGCTGGAAGTGTATTGGCCATGACAGGCAGGTTAATTTACATGTGCCAACCTACTGGGGATGAACTGAACAAGGAGGTTACTGTTTGCGTGATTGATAGTTTGGGTGATGTGTTGGTGACTGTGCGATTAAAATATAAAGATGAGGAAGGAAATGCTGTGAATGTTTGCACATGTGCACCATTAAATACACATGGTTGTAGGATGCTTGTCTAATTTCTCTGTTCTCACATGTCATAAAATTATTGAAATAACAATAATAAAAACATAAAGGTCTATCAAGTTGTCATTACAGTTGAAAATCTTGTACACTAAAAGTAATAAAATTGCATAGAAATTACACAATAAATTGGTATTATGGAACTGAATATTATGTTGATTCAACAACATTTTGTTAAACAATTAATTGAATAAAATTTAAACATTTATTGTCATTAACAGTAACAACATTGTAACAATGGAAATGACTTATTATTAAAAAACTACTTTTTTTTCATTTATGCCATTATTCCTGATATCAGTAACACATGAGGGGCAGTAGATAAGATAAGATAAGATAAGATAAGATAAGATAAGATAAGATAAGATAAGATAAGATAAACCTTTATTAGTCCCACAAGTGGGAAATTGCACTTGTCATGGCAGAAAGTGGAAAGAAACAGAACGTAATAGCAGCAAAAACAGAGGTAATAGCAAAAAATAACATAAATATGTATCTGTATATATATGTACAAATTTACAATTTAAACAGTTAACAATTTAACAGAATGTGCCAAAGTGTGTTTGTTTGTCTGTGTATGTGTAGTCAGCTGTGAGGTCTTTGTTATAGAGTCTGACAGCGGTTGGAAGAAAAGACCTTCTGAACCTCTCCTAGTTAAAGAAAGTCACCGTTTCGAACCATTGTGCTATGCTGTGTATCACAATGACAAAAACAATCACTTTCACACTATAAAACGGTGAGTAAGATGGGGAAGTGGGGTGTCCACTTGTGACTGGGATATGACTCAGTTTCATGACCCCAGCTCCTTTTCCAGTGTACACTGAACAACAGTGAAGTTATGACGGTGGTGATTCATTGTTCTGTAGATATTTATTTACAGAATGCTGTAAAAAAAAGATGTATCTATTGTGTCTAACATACAAAAACATTTACTTTTACATATGCTCACATACGCTTGCGCAAGATGAGTCTGTTCCATAATAGCAGCATGGTCAGAATAGGGTTTTCTTGAAGATGTCCTTCGCCTTGTTTCCCTACACAAAGCAGACACTTCATCACCTTCACCGTGGCGAAATGTCAACAGCAGCCGTGTTGTCTGTATTCTGGCCTGTTTGTGAATCATCTGTGCCACATCCTTTGAACACCCCCCCATTTTGAGTGTGTGAGGCTTTTAGCACAGATTGATTTCACTCAAGGATGCTTTTATCTTTGTTGGCGTGCTCTTGCACAGCCGGGCTCCCCGGTGGGCGGCTGTCCTTCTCTGGGTTTTTGCGACTTCACCGATTGGCAGACCTTCTGAGCCTTCTGTAAGGACAGGGCCAGTTTGCTTCAGCCACATGGCCCAGTGGCGTTAACGACTGGCTGAATGCAACCATGGGCCCCTCTGGACAAGAAGAGAATAAAAGCAGCGTTCAGTCTTCTACACCATTCACGTCAATGGATTTTTCACACCACTCAACCAGAAATGTATTGCCAATTCATTAATTCAGCCCATCTTGGGATCACACATCAGACACACCATTTGCAAGCACACACACAGCCAAACTATTAGGCATGACTTTGGAAACCCATGCCAGCATCAAACCAGCGAGGTGCTACATGCCATGCCAACATGTGGCCCACACACCTCTTTTTAGATCCATGGCTCAGTGTGAAACTTTTAAATCTCAGGAGCAAAAGAAACCACCCCATACTCCTCTAATCCTACTTTCTATCCCATCATCATCCCATTCACCCCGCCCCCACACCGCCTCGCGCTAAAATAACTGTTAAACATCTTCATCACAGTTTCACCATGCGTTTTATAAATAGAGCTTCTGTACGTACTTACTCACCACTCAGCGGCTTTTAATTTTACATTAAAGCATAAACACTGAGGAAGATAAAGTCGCCTCTGCCTCTGATTAGTTTCTCAATTTAGGTTGCAACTGACCTCATACATTATTCAACTTTTGAATAACAAACATAGATTTTTCTTTGTTTTTTGCATTTGGCTTTTGAATAGTCCAGATTTATTGTGTTAAATGTTAGACGCTTGACCAGATTCAAGACAACTTTTACCCATTTGAGAGAGGTGCTCTGCATTTTGATTCTGGGAGGATATTACATGACATCCTCATCTCCAACTTCAAATCAATAGGCTGTTCAGCTTCAGACGGCACAACTTGTACCAAGATGAAAGCCTGGGCCGTCAGAGCAGCAGTCAGCAGGCGGGTAAAATGTCACACACAAAAAAATCAATTCTGAACTTATGGGACTCATTCCAGATTGTTGTGACCCTGAGACAACCTTGAGCCTAAATGACTTTTCATCTGTTTATTCATGTGTAGGGCAGAAGATGACGTCAATCAGCAACCAATGGGAGGTCTGGACTTTGCTGTTACTCTATCAATATTTTCATAACACCTTCTCTTTTAGTGTGTCTGTCAATACACACCATCATGTATTGTGTGTCTGAATGAAAGACCACTTACAAATGGGTGCAACCTTTTTTTTATCTTCAAGGCATATTGATTTGTTTTCCTAACTTTTTTTTTTTATCTCGTATTGATTCAAGGCTTTGGCTTTGGGGCATTTCAATAGGAGGTTTATGGCTGCACCTTTCTATAGAGCTTGTTTCACTTGGTCATAATCTCATGTGTTGTGTAGAACAGCTTAAAATGGCTGTCGAAGGACCAACACTTCATATTATTATGAATGAAATGATGTTTAGCTCCAATAATTGGTTTTCATAGCCAGTTTTGCTCTGAGATGTATTATTTGAAAGTTTATGCAGTCTCTGCATGGACTCCTTCCACTAAAAGTACTGTTGAAGCTCTAAAAGGCTTGTATTGTAGTAATCATTATTTAATTAGTTAGAATTTATATTTAAGTAACTCACTGTTTAATAATGAATGGCAACATTAAGTATATATTTCCTAATTTTTTACATAACCATTTGAATTCATGTGGCACTTTGCCAGGCTCATCCCAAACTAATTTGGAGCCCTAGGCCAGATTTTACGTGCACGCTTGTGTCACACCTGAGGGGGGAGGAGGGGAAACAATGAACTCGGAGGGGTTGGAACACTTTATACAAAACAGAAAAATGCACAAGGCACAAATAATCCACCATGCCATGCGCAGAAATGGACTATTCTCAGTTCGTGGGCTCGTCCAGATACATCTTCCCGCAGTCACATGCCTACCCTGTACTCTACCTTGGACTGGCTGAGAAGCCCCAGGAAGTCCTTGTGGCTACGCACGACCCTATATTAATAGCAGCACATACCAGTGTGGACATACCAGTTTGCATTAGAGGATAGCCCTGTAGACTACAGATCACACAGGGGTTTTATAGGGGAGCACATGAGACGAACCCGCAGCTAAAGGTGACATGACACGCAGACACAGAAAATGTCCTTAATACTCCGGGAAAATACATATGTCCTTAATACTCAGGGAAAATGTTGCTGGTCAATAAAACTTCGTATGACGGCATTTTTTACGCTGCTGTTAAGTATGACTGTCACGTCCCTGTCTAGGGGTCGGGAAACATGACAACAAACGAGGGGAATGTGTGCGGTGGGAATACACAGAGACCAGGCCCAAGTGAAATATTGTTCTTTTATTTACAGTGAGTAGTGAACAACCAACCAAAACTAAAGTGCTATATACAACAACTACACAACAATCCACAGAGGACAACACACCATGAAAGGAGAGACTTTACAATTACACAACAAAGCCACAACTACCCACACTAATCACTAACATACAACAAAGGCTTCTCTGTAACTCTAACACAATCCGAAACTCCAACTCCAACTCTCTCCTCTCATTTCCTCCTCCTCCAGCTCCACAACAATGAGCCTCGAATGGTGGCAGGAATGGTCCTTAAGTAGTTCTCTGTCCTGTGCGTTGATTGGCTGCCAGTTGACGAGGGAATTGGTCTCCACCCAGCAGACAGCCTAAAAGTGAAACACGCACAACACAGAGCACCCCAAGCCATTCTACGGCCTAAAAGACGTAACAATCACACAGAACGGCATAAGTGATCTAGTCCTGACAGTTCATCTTTATTGATGAACTATACATAGCACACAGTGCAGAGATTGTTATAATACAAGAAAACACTGCTTTTATGCTGTCCTGGGTGACACTTGACTATGTGTTCAAGAACCATAAAAAGTGGCGTTCTGAATAGGCCCTCAGTGCCACTTTCTGTGACGCTTGCACATGTACGTGTAGGAACGACATAGGTTAGTCACACTTCATCAATATAAATCACTACTACTACTTTATAGGTTTTGTGAAGCAAGTAAATTCACGTGGGTTCGTTCTTTTCATATTAAGGCACATTACTACCAACTACTTTTAAGAATAGATGACTTTTATACCCTTTTTTCCTTCTCCATTTGTGGTGTAGATGTCCCTTAACATTTCCCCATATTGCTTATGCCACAGGCCAGCCATGCACTTCATGTTTGAATATGGGTCACTATAATTCAAAAGCCAGAGTCTAAAATGAGGAAGCTGGGCATGTGAGGGCTGTCATTCATCCTCATGGGCTCTTCTAATCATACTTTGTTTATAAAAGCAATCATTACATTTCCATCTTCTGGGTGTCAGAAATAATTACACCCCAACCAAGACATACTCTGACTTGAATAAACACTCCCCAAGCGCTACATTTATTATAGCACTTTGAAAATAAGTCTCTAAATGTGCTTTATTGTAAATCATGAAAGACTCAAGGACTTTTGGACCAACAGCGGATGTTGTTCTATGCAACAATAGGAAATTCAGTTTTTATATAATTTTTTGTATGAGTAAATTTTTTGAAAATCGGATGAGCCTCACCAGCAAAATATTATACTGTAAAAAATATGTGAATATTAAAAAATGTAAGGTAACTGGCTGCAAAGCATTTTTAAGTTCACACCCATGTAGATGTGACAGTATTTCACAATACTGACAATATGTAATTTCCAGTATTTCCAGTTGCATTGTTTCATCATTAACCAGCACAATGCAATGCAAAAAAATGATGACTACAATCAGACTTAATTTAAATAAATCCTCATTGCAGCAATATAGGAAGTATTACAATATATTTTAATAAACAAATAACAAACAAAACAAAATTTAATGTGTTATTCAATGAAGACATTTCTTAGCTATCACTAGGCATGCTGGCTTCAGTCTCTGAAAAATAGAGATTCTGTCTTACACAGAGACTCACTAAAGTTTAAGAATTTGAGTGATGGGCTCCCTGATAAATAAATGAGTTTATAAAGACGCAGTGTTATGGAGAGCTCCATTGCACCCAAGAGAGTAGATGTTTCATTGGCTATAACTGGATTACTTGGTCCTCATAAAAGTACAGAGAGGCTGATACTATATGAAAGATGAGCTGACATTAATGAAAAGACCTCTATAACTCAGAATGTTCAAATAAACTTTAAAAAATATATATCAGCTGTGACTCACTCAAATATACTTAATTACTTAAATAAGTTCTATTCATTTAAGATTAATGTCATTTTAACAGGTGCAATTCAAAGCTATTTGGTGGATAAACAACCAGTCGGTTAAAAATTTATGTGGCAACAGGTCACCTTCGGTCAGATGAGAGGAGAGGCGTTCAGTGCAGATCAGAAGAAGTTCTCTCATCCGGACCATGTGGAGAAGGAACGTCGACCTTCAGCTGGGCATGTGTCAGAGATGCTCTCAGGTTAGAGGGGAATGAGGACGGTGGCAGCAGCTTTTGAGATGACAGCCCATCAAACGTGGAGAGGAAAGGCCAGGAGAATGGCGGGGCTCTGATTCTGCTCTGTGGGCGGCCGGCAGAAGCCAGAGATCAATGACTGGGTGACCTATGAGACAGGGCTGCCTGTTGCAAGAGCATTTAAGAACAGGGATAAAAAGGGATGGGTGAAGGATGTTTCTTTAACAGTTTTCTTTTTTGTGTTTTTATTATTTTCAATTTTCATCAAAAACGACAAAAAAAAAATCATATTGATTATAATCATGTTATATAGTATATTGTGTTTATATGTGACGATATCTTAATTTCAAAAATATTAGCCTAGACAATGAATGGCAAAATGAATGGATCAATGGGTAATATTTTTAGAAGCGGTTCATTGCAACCAGACGTATAATGTTCAGCACCAGTTACTGTGATTTAACATAATAACAAAAAATGTCAGGAAGTTATAATTTGACATTGCTATGGCCTGGGTCAGTGATGAACTATTACATTACAAGAAATAAAGCAAGTAAGGGTTTGTACCGCAGTAAATGATTATTGCATGTACTGCATGTGATGGCCCCTTTGAGATGTCGGCAAATTTTAAATATATGCATGTTGGTTCTACGTGCCTTGTTTGATTGTTGTGATTGTCTCCAAATTGTCATACTTTATTCACCAAGATGCAAGATGTAGGTTTGTAATCATTAAGCCTAATTAATTTTTTTATATCAAGAAATGCATCTGGGCACTTTTCACAGTTTCTATTCCGCTCCTAAAATCATGGATTTAATTATGGATATTGATATAACTTTGATTAAGGTTGTTCTTGTTTTGAGCAGCATACACCATTAATCCATTGTCATCTGTGCGATAGAGATTTCTCTCTCCTGATTAAAAGCCAAACTACGTTCACCCACCCAGCAACTGTTTTCCATAGAGCAGCACCTACAAGCTTAGTCCAGGGTTGTGGGAACAACCTCGTGTCATCTCTGGAATAATCTTCCACATGGAAGAGGCCGGCATTGCTATGGTAACCTCAGGTCTTCTGCTGTTTGATCTGATGGTGTGGTAACAGCAGCAACTTAACTCTGAAACTGCACTCCACGGTATCGGTTGACCCCTCGGCTAATGATCTCTTGAAATGGTGCTTCCTGCTGGGGGTCTGTCTTCTACAGGCAATCTGCTGCACTCTGTGTCCTTCTGGGAGAAGCACAAAGGGGGTGAACGCAGGTATAAACCTATCAGTTCCACAGGTTGTTTTCACCCATGGTGCTCACACAGAGCTGGGACAGGGGCTGTTAGACCGCAGCTAAATCATGCATTTTATTTCACATGACAGGATTACATGGACCAAATAAACAAATAGGTTATGACTATGCCTTGGATGCATATCCTACTGGAGCAGTGGTGACCTAGTGGGTAAAGAATTGGACTCATAATGGAAGTTTCAGGTTATTCCAAATATTTATTTAGGGATAAAGTCCAATAATAAAGAATAACATTTTTTTTGTCTTTGTAAGGAATGACTCCTGATATCATATCTATTCGAAGTTTGGATTTGAAACCAGATTAAAAAAAAAAAAAAACACTACTTGCTACTCAGAGATTCCTTCTACAGGGTCTCGGTTGAATTTAATACATACTGGAAGAAGACCAAAGCAGGCCTGGATTCACATTTTTACTGGACTGCATCTTGAGGGTGTGTTATACAAAAAATTCTAACTAGGGATGCAATACTTCCAATCCAAGCATTTTCTACTCGAAAAACTGATTCCCATAACAACCACGAAGACAGCCAGATCCTGAGTGTTGGGCAACATTCTGAAAATGAGCTGGGCACAGCATAGCTCAGTCTGCCCAAATCGGCAATGGAAAAATGGCATCTTTTTGGGCAAAGCAGAACAACTGACCTTTTATGTAGGTGAGGGAAATAGGATTCTGGGTGTTCCGAGTTACAATGACTTGAATTGCGGTTGATTTAGGTGCAATCTTTGAAGAAGCAATGTCCTTGCCTCTGACGCCCTTTCTTATGCACCGCAATGATTGAACGTGTTTCCTTGTGGGTAACCATTGTTAACAGAGGAAGAACAATGATTTCAAGCATCACCCTCCTTTTAAACCATCCAGTCTACTATTCTAAGTCAGCATGACAGACTGAGCTTCAGCCTTTTGCTCGTCAACACTCTCACTTGTGTTAACTAGAGGATCACTGAAATGTTTTTTGTGGATTAAGCAAAGAGTGGTTTTTGAAATTCATCTGATCACTATTCATAACATTCTGGAGTATATGCAAATTGGCATAATAAAAACAGAAGCAGCAATCTTTGTGAAAACTTTCTTAAAACTTCTGTCATTCTCAAAACTTTGCCAAGACTAGAGAATCTGACAGTGGTGGGCAGGAAAGAATCTCTCCATCCCACATTGTGAGTGCCGCAGCCTGCCACTGAAGGAGCTGCTCAGTGCTGCCAGGGTTTCCTGCATGAGGTAATAGATGTTGACTTTAATTCTAATTTAATTTAAATAGAACCATAATTATTATGTTACCTATAAAATTATTATGTAAAATTAGCCCAGGGTCTCTGAGGGCTGCGAGACCTGACCCTTGCCCCTTGCTGATGCCCAGCCCCTACAGTGATGCAACCATCATCAACTCAAACATACCTAGTCTTCTGAACATGCGTCACTAGCTTTTATCTCAGATTTGTTTTTTTTTTTTCTTCAAAACCTCTCAGAAAAGTATTATTTTTTTCAGTGTATCTGTGTGTATTGGGACATTTTGACAGTCTGGGATGTCAGACTCTGAAGCCTGGGAAAGTATTTCAAAGGATGACGAATGCACTCTACTTTGAACTGTCTTAAGCACACTTGTAGCATCCATTCTCACGTCATCTTTTTCTGCTGAACTGTGACTGTCACTTTGTGGCAGTGACTGCAAAAGAACGTAATTACAGACTCTGCAGGGGACCTAGACAATTCCTCCCTGGAACTTATCCCTCTGACACGGCGTCGTTCTCAGAGCAGGAGAAACATCAGATAACTCTCACTGGGCAAGCTGCTAGTAAATAAAGAGCCTAACCTTACACTCATTTCTACCTTAGCAGGAATTGTTGTAATACACTTTCAAAACTAAATGATACAGCTTGATTATTAAATCTAAGTGAATTTAGACAGTTTCTTTCTTCACCTTTGGGCAATGTATTAAAATTAAAGGTGCTAAACATGGAATGAGGTTTGATATGGACTGACAAAATGGGGGACAGACGACCCAAACACAAGTTTTGCAGGTGATAACACTGAAAGGAGACGGGACAAGACACAGCTGCAGACGAGATGAGGGCTTGACAGAAGGTGAGAGCAGATGGGAGCAGATGAACTGGGGCATGACAGGGACCTTGGATAAACTTTTCATCCAGACGTTGCTCTGAAACGTGCATATTGTTTCATTACAGTTAGGTTTGCAACTCTTATTTATTATTTTCTGGAGAACGTTTTAGAAGTGATGAAAAAATCTGAGCTGGGCTGTGCTGAATGATCAAATCAGATCTTTCATCTCTCTGCATATTGAACTTGTTATTTATATAATGATGAAACAATGGCCTATCAGAGGCAATGCCAGCGACATGCTGTGAAATATAAAATCTAATGCAGGATCACAGAAGTGGATGCCAGTGAATGTGAATATTTGTGGTCATTCAGTACATTTCCATGCATGGATTAGCAATAAAATTGGATTACTTTTCATACCATCCCAATATGCATGCATAAGGAAATCGGTTGTGGGATGGTGACCATGGTGAGGTGGACAAGGTCTTTCCTGGCTGAGGAAAGGAGGTTATTTTTTTATGAGGCTATTCTTTAATGTCATGTAAAAGACTTGTGAGTACCTCAGCAGCTCCTTGCTTGTTGATGGATTTGAACCCATGGCTGTCCCGTCACAGGTCCACTAGGCTACCACTGCCCCAGACAGAAAGGGGAGTCCAGTAAACAGTGATTAAGGGCAGAGAAAACAAAACTTCAAACGTGAGGAGGAAACTTCACTTGTGTGGAGGAAGTTTTGTTCAACAACACTGGCAAACCTATAACACAACCATGGAAGTTCTCAGGAGGACAGCCAGGAAGAGCATTGTGCCACAGGCATCACAAAAACAACAAAGCTTTTAAGCAAACAGACAGAAACAATTCTGTTCCGTGACTGAAAGAATGCAGGAACATCCCTTGTGGTCTTGCAGTAGGATTTTTTGTTTTAGTGGAAGTCAGGTTCCTCAGTCACAGCATCTGTGTCTCAAGTCAGGACATTTTTTATGTTTCCAGGGGTTGCAGAGCACCAAATAAGAAGGAATGCAGAAGACGTGGCACATAGATGACACACTGCCTCACATCACAAGTAGAATAATTGTACTGTTGAACAAAGTGTGTCCATTATAGTGTTGATGGTTCCAGGAATTGGCTCCTGCTTCACTTTGAGAACTTGAACTACATCCGCACATCTGATAAGACACCCTCCCGTTTTTTTTTTAAGTCCACTTTCCTGTTCGGACTGTGACTGCTGAAGTACAGAATTAAATGGATGCTTCAGATATGGTGACACATCTGTAAGATAGGGACTGGGGGAGAGGCCCCGCTCTTTTGGCCCCGCTCTTTTAAGACTTTTATCTTGAGTCCTGCCATTTACCTCAGGAAAAAAAAGAAGAAGAAAAAAAAACATACAGGATGGTGTTGAGCATTTGTTCTTCTTCATTGTTCTGCTAGAAGACGAACAGACGACTCAACCGTTGTTCAAATATAGATCAAAATCCACCAATTCGGTCTGTATGAAGTAAAAAAAGACAGCAATACATAAATTAGCATGTTGAGCAGAGTGCCTCTGGTTGCACTGAGAAGCGTCTGGATAAAATGTACTTTCCTTTATATTTAAAAAAAAAGAAATATATATATAAACTCTTGTGAAGGGAATGCAAAAGACCCTGGTATGGATAAAGGTAATTTCTCCCATAGTGCAACATTTGTGAGATGGAAAGTATGCATCTTTCATGGCTTTACTATAGAGCTCAGATAAGAAATTCAATCTGGTCCAACTCATTCATATTCTCTTGAATCTTACTTCAACCTGCTGAATAAACTTATCAGACTCACATACCTTTAAAAGTAGAGTATTAGTATTCCCTACTTAATATTTAACTTAATTTAAGCCAAACCCTACACTAGTAAACACAGACCTACACACTACCTTGTAGGGAGAACGTAGGACCACATAATACCAATTGGCCAGTGGAAATTTGCAATAAACACAATAAATAAAATGCAGCACCAACCAGTACGCACTAATTCAATTTAAAGCCTTGTAAAGCCAAATCATTTATCGTAATATAGTTCTTGTATTCTTGCAGATTAATAGGGGTTGGGCTGTAGGTACCCGACATTTATTTAAAAAAAACATTTTTTTAATGTTAATATATAAACAATGAACACATAGCAAATGGCAAATAGATGGTGTTACCATTAAAACGTGATTTGTGCATAGAAATGAAAGTGTGTTCTTCATGAGATTTTTTTTTACAACAGAGGGTTCTGTACATGTAAAATGATAACTGTCCTAAGATACAACTGTAGTTATACTCTTGTTTCTGGTAGTTTTAGTTGTAGGCCAGCAAACTGGGTCAGCTGATTGTAAATTTTATTTGTCCACAGATGTCTACACACCTATGTGGTGACCTGAGATCACTGTGAATCTCATAAGCTGTCACACTCCATCTTGTCAACCGCTCTCTGCACCATATGTTTTTTAGCAGGGGATCTCTCTTTCTCAATTGAGGGAGTCCTAGATACGACCAGAACTTTGTAAAGGGCAGAATAAAAACCACATGGTAGCAATTCCTTTCTAAAGATGCAATGAGTCCCATTGGAACCTATTGCCGTCAGATATTATCCTGTCAGCAAATCAGAAACCAACTGAGGTGTTTACAGTGCATGCATTTTTACTGTTTGAAATGTACCAGCAGATCTATGCATGAAGGAGCGGGGTCTGAATGTCATGTCTCACCAGATTGATGGCCTGAACTGAATGATTGATATGTTCTCATAAACATGTTATCAGTTTCAGAAGACCTCTGGCTCATCATGTTTTTTTTTTCACTAGTTCTGGAGCTCTCATTATAGCAGTGCTCCTCAGGCACTTCCATTTCTTTAGCAGACAGAGACCTGGAATTAAAACACTGGCAAGGTAGTGATGAAACTAATCTTACATTTGTTCATCTGTGGAAAGTGGGTCCCACCGTTTCCCTTTGGCTACGTGGCCTTTACCTCCTTCATTTCAACTCTTTCTTGTCAGTTGTTCTGGGTTGCCAGCCAAATCTCACATTTGAGGTCAGTTTTCAAACAGAAGATATTAAATGTTTAGCCTATCAATCAGCACTTGTGTCCAGACAATAAAAAAAATTGCAGATGGTTTACATTCAGGTTTTTCTTGCAAGAACATCTGGTTTAATGAAGTCCCCACTGGAGAACTGTAGGCTTAAAAACACCAACTTCAGCATCTTTTTTATCTCCCAGCGGCACCCAGTTGTACCTGACAGGAGATGCGCGTTTCCGTGGGTGGTTGGAGTTGAGGATTTTCACCATGTTGGTCGAGTTTCAGTTGTCACTTCATCTCAGTGAGAGTTCCCATCATGCAGCACCAGGAGGGAAGGTTGTTTTGTTTCCCCTGCCCCACTTCCAGTGGTCCCAGGAAGCGGAGGCGGGAGCTCTTAATAAAAGAATTCCTCACGGGCCTGTGAGGGATCTTCACCACCCTGATGCCGTATTCCTCTGTAGAGTTAATAAGATGGACTCTAAACTTCTGTTATGGTTGTTAAACTAATCACATGTAAATCATACATGTCAAAATAGTTTGCTATAATCAAGTAATAAATAAAAAGTGTCAAAAATGGTGTCCAGAATCAGTTTAGTATATAGAACAATGTATTTCTGTGTATTACACATTTCCTATTTACATATGAATTATATATTGATAAATTAGAAAATGTATAAATCAAATACATAAGGATGAATGGTCAATATAAAAACCTGAAGAATAGTGAATAAGTTTTATCACTATGGTAGAATATGACATAAAATGAATTTTGATGCTCTTAACAACAATTTTGAAAATAATTATGATTGACAAGAGTGAGTTTGAGTGTCATGTCCATGGGCTGACGGGGGAAGGAAGCACAGAGACAGGACATACTGGAAACAATGATTTATCACCAACAAAAAAGAAAAGCCTGACCCTGTGGGCCAAAGCAATGGGAACAAACAATAACAAACCTGTAGGTGTGTGGCAATTGCCAGGAACTGAAAACATACATAAAGTAAGTCACAGGGTCCACTTTAATGTCACAGCCTTGGTCTGTCGGCTGCAGTTTATGGAGTCCCGATCCATTAAGCCCAATTGGTGCCAGGTGCAATGGATCAGGACTCCATAATCAGGTGCATGGGCACCTGATGTGACAGCCCCATGGCCACAGGGTGTCACATTCAGAGTAAACTATGTCATCTAATGTAATATTTTTCCATTTAAAATGAATCGTCATTCGAGAAAGCCCATTTGGAAAAATAAATTTTTGCTTGTTCTATTACTACATAATGCATTATATGTTTACTCATAGGTGGAGCCTATGCCCTGCATCCTGTGTCTTGGGATGCACCCTGCAGTTTTGGAAAATGCAGCTTTGGAAAATGAGCGAGTGAGTGTCACTTCAGTACATTAAACAATATATTATTATGCTACATGGAATGTGCCATGATGTGGGGGCAGTGGTTGGCTTAGCGGGTAAGGAAACAGACCCGTAATCAGCCAAGGAACCACTGAGGTGCAACTGATCAAAGCACCGTTCCCACACACTGCTCCCCGGGCACCTTTCATGGGTGAGCACTGGTCACCAAGGATGATGGTTAAAAGCAGAGGACACATTTCGTTGTGTCAATGTATCTATGCTGCAGGGTTTCACAATGACACTTCACTTCACTTTCTTTCATGTGTTAAAATGAAATAAAGCTTTCTTGGATTTTTCATGAGTACTGAGTAAATATTTCATATATGTAATGATGTATTCTAGATGATCCCACACTCTGATGTTTTTTTTCTTCCTTTAGTCAATGTCAATGGAGTTAATTTAAAACCACCCCATGAAGGGCATTTTTTATTCCAGGTCCAGTAAAGTTATTGTCAGTGCTGAGAACATATTTCCAGGAACTGTTAACTTGGGCCGAGAGGCGGGAATTGAATGTGAATAAAAGAGGTATTTTCTGTTGGAGTGGGTTGGCAGGCGGTAGCGGGTCTCACGGTGAGTGCCGAGCTTGAGAATGGTACAACAGCAAATAAATTACAGTAGATGATTTTGCTTTATTGCCAGGTGTGCCTCCACAGCATTTGCGCTGCACTGTAAATATGTCTGGCCCAGAATGCACCTGCTGTAAATAAACCTTCCATCGTGCTGCAGCCTTCTCTTTGTCCTGAAGCACCTCCTTTATCTCAGACGCACATGGCCTCTTTCTGGATATTCTGCCCTTTTCACCTGCCCTTGCATATTTACAGCAGCAAAAACAACCCAAACCTTCGTGTTTACCTGCATTTACACACTTGGGTATAATTTGCCTGTGCGTGCAGATGAATTCATTCTTTCTTTTTACCTCGCACACTCTGAGGTAAAAATTACGCTGTAATTTGCTGGAGTGAGGAGATGAATTGCAATTTGCATAAATCCCACACACTCGTATGGCTAAATTCAGAGAGGCCACTGTGTTCCTCAATTACAAAGAGCCGACAAGAGGAGCGTCTGCCACGCGTTTTCAAAAATTGGCCAACAAAGGCAGCGGCAGCAGACATTTTAATTGCTTCAAATAGTTCTTCACCTGAATGGTAGGATTTGTGAGGATTAGGGTGACAAAAAGGCAGACACATATTAAAATTATGGCTATTGCACAAAAAAAAAAAGTAATAATTAATCACTGGGGCATAGTGTGTCCAGAAGCAAATAAAAGACAATTAATAACAATCTGTATTGAACAGTTTATTATTCACATTAAATCACATTTTTGGTGTATGTGAGTTCCTGCAACCATTTCTGCAATATATTTGATTAGGCAATTAATGTAACTTTGGCAGGAGCAGAACTGTACATGCATGTACATGCATCACTTACATGAAATTTATCATTTGTTACCTTTTCATTACAGAACACAATTATTTACATATTTGGTGTATGCAATATCACCCCCTCATGGTTTCTGAAAGAGGTTATTCCATACTATATTAACATCAGATTAATAGATTTGCAATTCCACAATTTATTTTGCATTATCAGTATTTACTCTGACCTGCTTGCATTTTTCAATCTGTCCAATCGTACAAAAGTTCAATTACTTAGAGAAATGTTATAGGTCAAAGTTTGTGGAGAAACAAAGAACAGCCTAATCATTAAGTTTAAATTCATTAATGGTTAATTCTAAGCATTTCAAGGTTGGAGAATAATCAGATAAAGTTATTTAACATAGATAAAACAAAGACACATCTCAAAGACAACAACTGAACACCAGCACAACTGCCTGCTGACAGCAGAGCCCTGGCATTTTCTTCATGTGTGAAATGCCCCTGGGAACCTGAATTGAATCAACTTCCCCAGAAAGGTCTTAGGTGCAGCTAATACTTGCATACATACATTAAGGCACATGCACCAAATGCATATGCTTGCACTTATTTTTTAATGAAAACTTAATGAGGTATATTTTAAATAATAGATATGCTTCTGGGGCACCCATCCAGTACCTTTTAAATCTTCCATTATAGTATTCATTCTTGAAAAATGCAGCTTTTTTTTAGAGGTTCCTGTGCAGTAATTTTTTAGAAGCATCTCTGGCTCTGATTTTACTCACTGGTAAAAAATAAAGAAATATATACATAAATAAAAAAAACAACAAAACACATAAATAAACATTATGAAAACATTGTAATTTTTATGAAAAAGCACATGCATTTGTTCCACAATTAAAATAAAATATTAAAAAATTGATATCTGTCCCACTTTTTCTGAAAACGATGCTTATGCAAATGACCAAATGAATATACCAAATTAAATGTTTTGTTCCTAGTGCGATTAACTCCAAAAGCAGGAAAATTATTTTCTACACTCCCCTGTAATTATTGGATTATATACTGCAAAAAATACTGAGATTACTTGACCATTATTATATGATTTGTGCCTGGGTTGAACAGTAATGATGATGAACACTTAGTGAAATTAAGTTTTCACGCTGTGCTTTTAAAGTGAATGCAGAGAATGGAGGTTGCTGTGGTTTCAGAGATGAAAGTGCTACACTGAGGTATATTGGAAATTGGCTGTAATATTTATGGAAATGGTTACATATATAGCTGAAAAATGTATTTCATTTCAAAAATGTATTTATTTTCCAGAAACCCGCCAAAACAAATCTTTCATAGGGTGTTACATGAGTGGTTCTGAGTTTGGTCTAACCTTGACTAAAGATGAATCTGTATGCTTTTCAGTAGCCATTTGTCATGATTTTATTAAATAGTCATAGGAAAATAGAGAAACAATATTATCCAAAAAACGGTTTGAATTATTAATTCATTCATCATATTAAAAAATAAAGAGAAATGACCAAGCCTTATGATTATTATTTCATAACAGCTCAAGGTTAGTGAATGATTCTTTAATGTTTAAGTCAACTGATATGTAATTAATGCACATAAGATTTAACTGAATGTTGTCAACACCGTCACACAATACATAACCACTCCTAGCCATAATGTCACAGAATTATGATCAGTACAACATTGTCTAAAATATAACTTATTTTCATATGAATTATTTTAGAAATTAAAGTCTTAGGAGCTACATTACAAAACATCTTGTCAAAAAAAAAAATCCATTCAAAATTAACTTCTGTTAGAAGTGGATAAAAAGGCCTTTTCTGCAGCCAAAATCATAACACAGTTGAGTTGAATAAAATCTTACACTGTAATTTCTGCTGTTTTTTCTGAGTCAAAATTGGAAAGATAACTGCCTGAATGGTATACAATTTCTGCATTGTGAAAATCCCACATGTGGTACTTGGACCCTGTGAGAAAATGACAATTGATCATACTTATAAACAATTCTTGCCATTATTTCACAGTGTTTTTGTGACACGTTATTGATCCTGCATCAGATGAGGCTGAACTAATACCAAAACACAAACAATAATGTCAAAGCTAGAAAGCACACATGCCCAGATTGTCACCAAAATAATCATTGTGTGATTTAACCATGGGGGTGTGTAAGCAGTCTGCAAATGTCTGTTGATGTTGGAACCGCTGAATGCTCAGTGCAGCTCTGACACCTGAGCCTGTCACACACCTGAATGTGGGGCAGTGAACAGCTGGAATTCTGTCCTCTGGGACTTCAAGTGTTTTATAACACAACACTGGCGGCGGGATGCTGGCGGCGGTCAGACATCCATATGGTCAGGTCCATCCAGATTGTAGAATTCCTGCTACTAAAGGCGCAAGATGTCCTTCTTTAAGCTCAATATGAGGAAACATTAAAGCCAGGTGGCCCAACATGCTCACACCTTAAAAGCATTGGGCTCCTCCCTCTCCCTCTTTTGTTAAGATCATTGGAAGATAGAGATGTTACTTTTATGTTATTTTTCCAATTGTATTAAAATTGACACCCAGCAGAGGATGAAATAAAAAAAATCCATGTTTTAATCATTCATCTCATTTGTTCCAGTGAGAGTTATGAAAGGTTTTACAACACAAAAGCCTATGTTCACAAATCAAATGATGTTTAGCAGCACAGACATTCAATTAAAAAAATTTTTGGCCTCCCATCTTTCTGGCACATGCCTAGTACCAGGTTTCACTTTTTTTCTCAAAGTTGACAGGTGGCACTGGCTGCTATGACTGGTGAGAGACAGCGCTTGTTGCTCAAATGTGAGGAAATGTTGAGGCAACTGCAGAAAAATACAGATATCACAGGGGGTGGTGGAGTGTGCTTTAACTGTTAAGTTCCTCACAACATATTGAAATCTTGGAAGCACACTTCAGCTGCCTGAAGTGGCAAGGCGATCAAGCAGCATAGCAGGTAACACACTCATCTATGAACTAGAAGAACACAAAGTCACAGGTTCAAACTTCACTTACTACCAATGTGTCCCTGAGCACTTAACCCTCAGTTGCTCCAGGGGGACAGTCCCTCTGAATGAGGGCATCTGCTAAATAGTGTACATTTTTTTGCAAGCTGCCAAAGGTTCAGGTTCAATGGTTCACAGGTGCAGTTTTCCACATTCATGATTCTGAGATTGATGCTGATGAGCCTCCTGAGGAAATTTTTGGTGAAATGTTGCTGATTTTTTTAAAATAAATTTTTGCTCAATAAAATAAATCACCACAGTTTTAATCCATCAGAAACTAGACATAGACAAGTTATTAATTTAATAATCTCACTTTATAAAAATCTTACTTATAAAGGACTAACTATGAAGATGAATGTCACATGGCAAGAAAATTCACAATTGACATATTTAAACAAACAGGATTATTCAGCAGTTTTAAAAAGTACTATATGTTTTAAAAGGTTACTAAATACACACACACACACACACACACACACACACTATTAGGGTGTAACAGAAAAAATTGAGGAACAGGGGATTAGGAAGTTGCTGTCCATGGTGCTGATAAGGCAGCAGCCATCAGCCTGGCTTCTGATCTCGCTGTCCATGGTGCTGAAACCTGGAAGAAAATTGATCCAAAGGAGCAGACCCAACTCCAACTGTCAGCAGGAATGAAGTTAATAAACTTGTTTGCCTGAAAACATGCATTTGTTTAATTAAAATATGAGTTTACCATCTTGAACTGAACCAACATGCAAACCCTTAATGTTGAAATAAATGTCACTTTTTAAAGAGTCACCATTGTTTAGATGTATAAAACTCTATGTTTACTAAAGAAATACACTTAAATAGTTTTGTTTGATTAGTCCTCAACTCTATTGTCACAATAATCCAATAAAAGTAACCTCCATTGTCTGTCAGATCTTCTCTTGATGTTCTCTTTACTGATTCTGTATGTTTTGGAACTTCTTCTGATGTACATTTGCTTTAACCAGAATCAAACCAGTTCCACGACCTGACATTTAAAGCCTCATAAATATGGAAAACTGCCATGCTACTAGTGTTTGTATTTTGTGTGCAGTTGTCACAACTTCCAACAAAAATGATGACACACAATATTAATTTGGCTCTCGAAATTTTGCTATGATCCACGCATGTTTAACAACACAGTACTAAGTTTTACTGTGGGTTGCTCTGATAGCTGTGTGGTTGTAATTAAAAAGTAATTTGTAATATTAGATAGGCAGAGCTTTCAAACATGGTATCTTAAAAAGGAAGCACCATCACCGTTTATATTTTTAAAGAAAAAAAAAAAAAAAAGAAAACATTTCAAGTTCATTTCTTCCTGATCCCTCCTTTCACTAAGAATGTGAGCCATGGTCTCCTCTGTTGAATTACTGTACCTGCTGATGGCCAAATAGCAGCATGTTCCCAGGTGTTAAAACAGAGGGAGCGTCTCCAGCTCTCTTCTGCTCGACGCTGCAGTCACAATCCCATTTTAAACCACTTACTTTTATACAATCACCAGAAGTTATCAAATCTCTTTGAGGGCTGCATTATACCCAGAGATGCATTCCACGGCAGGTTTATGTGAAAATTCAGAACCATGGCTGTAAAAAGATCATTAAGCATTAATAGATTACAAAAAAAAAAAAAAAAAACACTAGCGCCATCCACTACAAAACTCAAAGAATCCTAAAATCATTTAGCCGTGTGGTTTTGAAGGCTACTGATTGAACATTGTTTCCTATGTGTTTTCTTCTCTGGCCCTCTCATAAAAAGGAATTTCAAATATGTTTGCATTGGTCCACAGCCAGTAACTCCCTGTCATGGCCAACGCGCCTCCAGCCCGCTAGAGGGCACCTCACCAGCCTGGGAGACGACGACCCGGAAGAGGAAATGGAAGCGGGCGGTGGCAAGTATAAAAGGGAGGTAACACCAAGGAGACACGCCCGCTCTTTGTATGAGTTAAATGAGTTGTATGAGTTTACTCGCCAGAGACGCTAGCTCTCTTACCCACGACCTACGATAATTGAGATTCCCGTAATACGACCTTCGCCTGCCCACGACTTCGAGAATTGCCTGATCCCCTGGAAACCACGAAAGGAACCCCGACCGGAACTTCCTGACTCCAACCTCTTCCTGCCCCTGACCTTGAACCTACCTGACCCCTCGGTTAAGACGGGATTCCATGCTCCCCTACCTTCCTGCCGCCCAAGACCTACTCCCGTCCTCCCAAAGATACCGAACCATCCTGAAACCCGCCGTCTTCCGGTTCTTCTCTGCCCCGGTCCTTCCCAAAGATCCCGAACTGACTCCCCGCTGCGTTGCAGCGCGTCCATTACTTCCTCATTCCTCGCCGGCCAGGCGCCCCCGGTCCTCCTGCCCCGTTCGCCCAGCGTCCTCTACCGGTACGACGGCTTATCCCCACGCCGAAAGTATGTCTGCAACTACGTCATCGTATTCCCCCTGTGACACTCCCATAAAGTGTTTGTTTGCAGATCACTAAATACAGCATATCATTTTATTAAAGGTCACCTATTAGGAAAATTTCACTAATACTATTTCCCTTAGCCTGTCGATGATCCTGCAGTGGCTAGAAATGCCGATAGGTGTAATTACTGTTCAGAGAGTGACAGCTCAGTCGGTCGGATCTGGAATGTTTCCCCTTGTTGTCAAAAGGGAAAAGGTTACCTCACTTTCTTAAGCTTTGTCAACACAGAGAATTTCTCACCCCTCTCACAAAAAAATAACTCCAACAACCATCACAGCATGAAAATGTTTTAAACATTGCAGTGGCTTGCTGACTGGATGTAAAAATGCGTACATTTTTTGGAAAAACGCAGACATGCTGATGACGTAATTTCCCCTCTCAAAGTGGATGTAATTCTGCACCACGGCTGAATTTCGGAAAGATACTTCAGATGTAGTATAAGAGAACTAAGACCTATATAAAAGCAAAAAAAAAATTAAATAAAAAATCATAATAAGAGACTTTGAAGTGGGGTGATCAGATGTGAAATATCAAAGCTAGACACGTTTAACATTATTTAAATTTTTCAATAAATGAGTTGTGATACCTGTAGATGTGTACTGAGATTACTTTTATTTTATTTGCACAATTTATTTTCCTAACTGTCTGAAAAGCTGCAATAAATAGCTTTTGAAGTCCAAAGCCTTTATATAATGTGTTTATACTAACTTCACCAAATGTGAAGTGATTGTGAAACACTGCAGCCCGGCACACGGTGACACAACGAAACGTGTCCTCTGCTTTTAACCATCACCCTTGGTGAGTAGTGGGCAGCCATGACAGGTGCCTGGGGAGCAGTGTGTGGGGACGGTGCTTTACTCAATGGCCACCACTGACCACCACTGTCGCTGTGAGACCTATTTATGTTGTCAAATCAATTCACATAAAACAATTGATATAAACATGAAACCGGATTATTTTTCTGACTATTATCATACCACCAACATTTCTAATCGTTGCAACCCTACATGGATCATGGCTTCATGTTCCTGCTCCATGGCCCTTCACTGGCACTCCAGCCCACATCAGAAAGCGAGTTATCATTCATGCATTTAATATGACACGGGACAGTTACAAAAACATTATTAAAGCAATTACCTCATTTGCTTTGCCTCAGACAAAATTGTACAAAATTTCATTTGAATTCAAAATTTAATTTTGGGAGGACAATTAGATTTTTTGAAAAGAAACGCTGTTCCCATTGTGATAAATGGCATCTGAAGTGTTAATTATAAAACATTTATTTGGCTCCAAAATCTGGAAAAGAATCAACGTCTTAATTACGTCTTAATTTAATCAAAGTTTTAATTAACAAAATAAGGAAAAAGCAGAGTAAAAGAAAATTCACCCACTCTTCTTGCATTTTGACATAGTTATGATTATGCCCCAGAAAATTGTATCATTGTATTACAGTCTGCAGACTGTAAATCAAGATCTTGGAAGAATGTGTCAGATTTACTATTTTCTTTTTGTTGTTCAGCCATATACAGTGCTTCTTTGTGGCACAAATCAATTAATTTCAGATGAGACATACTGCAATCGGCCACATCAGTCAGGCATGATCTTTTTTTCAGAACCGGCCGACAGAAACCCATTAGAGCAAACAGAATGATGATCGGAATAAAGTACATTTTTAAAATGTCAGCTCATCAGGTTGCTCATTGTGATTCATGGCGGTTTTGATGCTGATCGAGTGATTAGGTGTAATTACTCATTGACTCATTTAGAAAATGAACTGTCAACAGTGGGTCATGTCTGCTAAGCAGCCCATCCTATAGGTATGGATGTAAGAAAAAAAAGATTTTCATAAAAAAATTTCATATTGTTATTATTGCAGCATATAAGTGCTGCAACAACAACAACAACAACAACAATAATAATAATTTTTAAAACATTGTCCATAAGTACTGTTACTGTTATTCAGGGTTGCGTCTACCAGAGCCAATAACGGGACACTGGTGCAGGGAGAGAACTCACCCAATGATATGTACCAGCCCATTGCAAAATAATAATGATGTTCTTCTTTGTTTAAATAGACATGAAACCATGTCTGGGTTGGGGCGTCGGTGCAGTGATTCTATTGGCTGTTTTCACTCAGCATGTAGTAATGAATGTATAATGAAGGGAGTTATTATGGTTTGGGATGAAGTACACAGGACAGCGCATCCAGAATTCTTAACTTCCTTTATTTACCTGCTGTTCTTTGCAAACTGAGGTGGACTACATGGGTGGAGCAATCACCTTCATGTGGTTTCTTGAAAGAGCAAGAAGAGAAGAGATACGGCAGGTTGCACACTGAACGTTCTGACCTTAGAACAAGGTGAAGAAGCTTACATGTAGACCTCCTGTGAAACTTTCACACCACCACAGTAAATTCTGAGGTTTCTGAGCTTCACCACCAGCTTTCATCACAGCAGCACATGGGATTTGATTTCTGTCAGTGGCTGCACAGCCCTGGCTCTGTGAATGTAGTATAGAAGATCCACACTGTGCTGAAAAATGAAATAAATGGGAAAAAAATTGGAATTATTTTTAAAGATAAAATACGTAAATCAGACCACACATGTATTGCTTGCAGATTTTCCTTTCCAACCCCAGCCATTAGCAGAGTGAATTACTAAAAATTAATTTTGATCTAGGCTTCAATTTCGCTAAAGGTTACAGACCCGGCACAAATTTAAAATGGCTGCACCAGTGGACTATTCTCATGAACTAAGATGTACTGCCCCACAATGAATGTTTTTTTAACATTAATCTAATGTTGAGAAAGTGAGAGACTTTAATATGACAAATAAGAAAAGACAACCTTGGCTTGAAAGTGCTGTTCTCTAATTACCTTTGGTGGGATGAAGAATAAGTCAAATCATATTTGCATAATTAATTTGATGAAACTTTATAATTACTGAAAAAAGAAAGCTCTGTGTTTGGACTCAGCACGTCTTAACATATCATCCTTTTAATGAAATGGAAGGAGTGGATTAGAAGTGGGTGGAAAATAAGGAGGAATGGAAGTGACAGGAAATTAGATTCATATTAATGGTGCGTTAAGATGAAATCACTTAAATTACTTTACTGGTGTCAAATAGGACAAGAAGGACAGGCTAGTTTCCTCAAGGTATTTTAAATGAAGCCTGAAGTGTATTTCAGTGATATCAGAAGGTCAGTAATTATGATATGGTCGTGGGTGGGCTTCCCTCCAAAACGTTTATTTAGGAACAACGACATTGTTGCATTTTGGATATTTTTAAACATTTTTTTAAAAAATGGAAAGTGCCCACTGTGTGGTGTTACGAGCTGGTCTAGGGGTTCTGGCCCATAACAAAAGAAATGACAAAAACAAAAACCTACTAACGGAGAAAATTAACAAGTTTTTTTATTAACAAATAAGTATTTAAATAAAGAATAAATACATATGAAATAATACGAAATACATACGAATAAATGACAAACAAAACGGCAAAACAGAGAAAAACAAACACCGAAGCAGGCAGACACAACAAGTCTCGTCTCCTCCTAGGGGAAGAGCAGGGGAAACAAGAAGTGATGCAAAAGGGAAATGGTAGGGAGGCGGGTGGGGTGGATGGCACGGCCATCCAAAAGGAGACTGAGGCTCCTTTTATCCTGGCTGTCCCAACAGCAACCCACCAATTATACCAGGACATAACAGTGGGAAGACCTGATTGGTCAATTTATTTCTATATCTTGAGCCTCTGTAAACTGACCACTAGTCACCACCTTCCTTTACAAACCAAAAGAGCAGATGTTGCCACGCAGGTTGTTTTCCAAAAGCTTTTTATCTTTATTGTTTCAGCACTGTAATAATAGAACGATGAAGTGGCGCAGGTTAAGAGCTGCAGAGGAAGAGCAAATAAATTCCAACACTGACACACACACCCATACAAACACACACTTACGACCCGCGGCCAGACGCCCGGCACTCTTATCTGTCATCGTTTCTCCCAATTATTTTGTCAAAACATGCCGATAAACAAGTTTGATGAGAATAATGAGCGCTGCGCTTCATCGGCGGACGCTGCTTCATCTTCATTACTGAGGAGGGAAAAGAGAGGGGAGAAAAAGACAACAATTCTTACACTAAAATATGTATTGCAGTCCTATGACCATTTTTTTTCACCCCGTAAATATGATTAATGTTAACATGAATCATTATGGTTATTACAATATATAACAATATAAATAACAAATAGTAACGATAATTATATAATAATATTTTTTTTATTCACAGCCTTTCACTACAACCCTGAAGATTAATTAATAATAATTTTTATAAATCAAGATGGTCACTTAATAATTTTCTGTAACAGAAACTTTGTGACATTGAAAAATATTCATTGACACTAATTAGGAGATAAAACCAAAACTGTAATTTACTGCTAATCGTTGGGTGGGGAGGTTGTTTTCAGTAGGCATAAGGATTTTTCTCAAAGAATTCATTAAACACCGTACACAGTGCTGCCAGATCCTAAATGTTGAAATATCGTACTGGCTCCTTAAATTTATTGGATTTTGTTTTAGCGCTGAGCAACACTTTTTAGGCAATTTTGTTTTCAATTCCATCCTCTTTCTGGTAATCGCTCATCAGTTTCCATAGTCTTAGTGAAACCAAAACTTTTGTCTGAGCAGAGGGTGAAAGAAATGACCTGTAACTCAGGTGAAGGCACGTTGTCAGAGATGACTTTTTTTTAAGTGTGTGGGCCGAGCTGCTAAGATAATGATGACAAAGATGTTGGGCGCAGGCCATGGAAGAGGAATAAAAACAATTCTTTAGAAATCTGAAAATTATGCATGGGAAGTTAAGTGGAACATCACTTCCATTTAGACCAGGCAGCAAACAGCAGTTCTCCCAAGAAACCTGCACTGTACAGTGTGCAAAGGAATGCATGCTATTATTTATTTTTCTCTCATTAGTGTTTAATTTCCAACATTTCCTTTTATGTCATGCAGTGAAATCTAGAATATCTAGATCTAGAATAAAATATGTTTTATTTATTTATTTATTTATTTATTTCTGTTGAGTTGTAGTGCTGGATGCTCCTACCTGAGGTCTGTGATAACAGGGCCTTAGCTGACGTAAATTTAGAGCTTGCCTTCTTTTTAATGGCCTTTGGCTGTCCAGTTGCTGCCCCACTGAGGGCCTTTCAGATGCAGCTGCTCAGTCTGTGTGGTGCAGGAAAGGGACAATTGACATGAAATCGATGCAAAGCCATGCCTTTCATGCTGAGAGGGAAAGAGCGGTTTCATGAAGCAGCTCAGAGCGATCGACTGGATCGCACCGGCTACGTTTACAGAAACAGAGCTGCATTCAGAAAGAGAAATGACCCTTTAGCTGGAGGCCCACTCATGATATTGCAGACATGGAGGAAAAAAATGGAGTGTGCCATAAACAAGAATAAAGGAAAAAGATTTTTTCTTTTCAAATCCTATCACTGTGCAAAGATTATGCTTCTACCAACAACATTTAACCTGACAAACACAAATTATCCTATTTTCCATTTTGGTGGGCATTCAATGCCAGTAAATGTGTGTGTGTGTGTGTGTGTGTGTGTGTGTGTGTGTGTGTGTATCCATTTTTGCATAGGGTCTGGCATACCCTCCATCGGGGTTTCATCATTAAAGTTCTTCAGCCATTGCAATATTCAATTAGAAGCTGGAAATCCAAGTTCCAAAGGGTTCTGCACTGAGGTTAATAGGAACAAAAAGCACATGGAACCCAGAGGCTGACTCTTAGAAGGTTGTTTGTCATTCTGACAAGAGGAGTCTCTGCTTCTGCCACATAAAAATAATACTGTATGTGTCCTTCATGGGTGTTTCACTCACTTACTGAGCAGCAAATCTGTTACTATTAAAACAACAGTGAACAGAGATAACATGAGTCCAAGCCATCTCAGAGTTACAATTATGTCTGGTACCTTTGCAGCACTTGTTAACTGGAGAGGCACGGAGTGACTGTAATTTAATGCTACAGATGTCACTCTTAATTTGTGTGTGGTGCCCTATAGAAACTGTGAGTATTAAAAAACAAGTCAAGGCTGAACAATGAGACCAGCTAGGAAATTGGAAATTCCAGCTCTGGTCAGTTTTTAACCCTTTGACACACTGACCCTTTTGAAAAGATATTTTTAAAAGCAGAAATGCCATCAGAAATGGCATTGATTTTTCAGCCCTTTTTTCAGTTTCTTTGGACTTGTAATGTCATTCTAATGATCTCCTTAAAAGTCCTTGTTCTGTCGGCACAGCAGGAGAAATGCACGTGACTTAATATATGGTCCTGGGTGGTAATAAAGTTTATGGTTATGTCTGTGTAATTACTGAAAATTAATTGCTCATATTTGCACTCAAGTGGCAACAGCTGTTGCAATTTTCACTTTTGGCCACATGATGCAAAAATCGCCCCACCCCCCGGGTTACAAGAGGCAAGTCCAATGATGGGCTCTGCTGCTCCTTCAACCAAAGTCTACAGTTTGATACCATTAACCAGTTTGTACCACGGTTCCTTGCAATCGTGATTGGCTGTGAGGTTTTCAGGAAGTCACCTGACACAGTGTCTATAAATATCACACTGCAGCATTTACCTTGTTTTACCATAACAAGGTAAAGTGACGACTGTCTGCTGCCTACCTGGCTGCTGGTTCAATGATGTTGCTTAGCAACAACCAATCAGAAGATGAAACTAATTTTCAGGGCAGAAGCAAAATCTTAGCAAATCCACTTGACGTGTGTGTGCTTCAGTCTTGCTTTCTTAAATTCTACATTTTTACACTATGTCCCCAATTGAACACCAACCTCACTGCATTATTTCTGCACATACCGTTGCAATCCCACATCCTCTCCACCTCCACGTCCATTTGCCTTCTCCTCAGTGCAGAAGAGACATGTTGGCCTTCAGTCGGGCCTGTTGTGAGCCTGTAATGCAGCATTCATGTGATTGATGTGTTAGGCCGACCGAGGGATTCGGCCCAGCCTCTAACAGTGGGGTTAAGACGTGGCTCTGATGCACCCACTGGGCATCTGAAGCACGAATAAGTGCTTTCAGTGGACTGCCTGGGAATTTCTCAACTGACCTCTGTTTTACGAGTGGGCGGCTGGACGCAGCCGGCGTGACCTGCTTACCCCCGGCCTCTGTTTGGCCTACTGGCTGCCCACGCCTCTGTCAGCAACGATGAGCCACTGAGATGGGCAGTAAGGCATCACACCCCCACCTTTTCCCTCTCTCAGGGGTTCCGTCTTGCTTGCATGGCCCCCTCTGTCTCTCACTTTAGTTTTTCCTCCTCTCTGTTCTCTCCCCCTGTGTTGTACATATGAATCCTGACCTCATTACACCACCACTGTGCACATGAGCACACGCACAGAGGGGATGAAAAGAGAAAAGGAAGGTGGAGAACTAGCTTTAAACACATCCCGCAGTCTCTCGTGCGGAGACCCCCCCATGCGGCCTCAGCGTGGCTGCGGGCAGGGCGGAGGATGGTGCTGACAGGGCCCGAGCTGCGAGCTTATTGCCCCAGCCCTGTCAAAATAAAGATTTAAAGCTACGTTCTACTCGAACATTTACACGTGCTCCTCAGGAGGGTTGGGAGAGATGTAGCTCATCTCTGTGAACATGGATTAATATGGCTGCATTAACATTAACATACTGAGCATGCTCTGATGTGTAAATATTCATACTGGCAGCATATGACAGTAGTGCTATACATAGCACATTAATCAAATCCCCACACTGCGCTACGTATTCGAGATCGGTACACCTCTTTCTTTTGTCATGTCGTATTCGTTTTATTGCTCAGTTGGTTTCAACCTGGCCTTTTTTGTTTGTGTAAGGTGAATTGAGCCCAAATGTGTGAATTGATTCATAAGCACGGGACTTTATTAAATTATTATTAGTTCCACATGTTTGAAAACTCGTTCGCAAAGTAAGTCTCATGGTCATTTTAATAATAATGTTCTTATAACAAGATGTGGTGTATTAGTGTATGGACCCTAGTGTATGCTAGCTGTTCTTCTCTCCTGTTGGGACAGCCAGGATAAAAGGAGCCTCAGTCTCCTTTTGGATGGCCGTGCCATCCACCCCACCCGCCTTCCTACCATTTCCCTTTTGCCGTCTTGTCTCAAATCTTTTTTGATTCTGCAGAGAGACCACACCCCAGGTTGAGGCGGGGGTCTCTCAGAATAAGAAACTGATATAAGATTTATACGCTATACGGTTTAAAGGTGTGCACACTTATGCAAACAGACCCACCCCCCACATACAGTATTTGTTTCTTTTTCAAATCAATTGTACAGGCTACAGGCCATTTTAAAGGTTGGAAGGTTTTGAAATGATTTATTGTGGTGTCATATTTTACATAAAAATTGACATTTGAACATTAGTGTGCACACTTTTTCTCCTTATCTGTATTTGTCTGCACCATGTGAAAACATATTGTACTCCACTTTGAAATCCAGCTGCACTACTATTTGCACTTGAAATAAATATGACTGGTTTACACCAGAGCAGCAACAGAAAGCCTTCTACTTTGAGGGCTGAAGCGATATTTTGTTTGGTGGTGCCACTTGAGGCACCACGCAGGGGTTATACGCCAGATGCGAGCAGTGAGGACATGCATGTCAGCAGCTTGGGCCTACTCTGCATCTAATCAGCATGGGCGTATTTGCCGTCGAATTGGAAGCTTTGAGAATCAGTGAAGTTTTTAAGGTCAAAGTACCTTGTGGGGGTGGGTGATGGGTAAAAAATGAAAATAGGAACAAAGAACAATCAGACGCACAGATCATCTGATAGACGAAGGGCACAGAATAAAAAAAAATGTCAGAAAGATAGACACGAGAGGAATAAGACACCTGCAGCGATGCTGTGCCATCTTCAGATGGGTTGTGTCAGCAAAGCCTGCCCTGGGAGCCCCGTCTGCTGTGTAATTAAAGAACCCCAGTCAGAGGGAGCGAGAAGATGGAGGGGGTGTGAGGAGCGATGCAACAAAACAGACACAGTGAAGAAGGATGAAGGAAGATTCACACTGAATCAACTCCATGCGGCCTGCTGTTATCTGATACCATCAGCCTGGAAATTCTGGAAATTGAGGAACGGTGGTGGTGTGGCAGACATATGAGAATGATGCTTTGTGCTTGTATTTCCTCTGCATCCTTGCTGAAGAAATACCCTGCAATAGCTCCAATATTTTACACAAAAACATGGTTTGTTTCTAAATTCCACACAGGCCAAAGCTTGATCAGGGCTAGAAACTCTTGGTTTGACAATGCATGACCATAGGGATAGAAAAGAGCCTCTAGCTAGTTAGCATGCTAGGAACATGAAGGAAATCCAAATCTTTCACCTACAACAGACTGTTAACCTTATTGGCTTACCTGGTAACACATGAGCAGTGCTCAGAGTCATTTTAGAACGAGATCATCTGACCCAGCAATATTCATCTCCAGAATAGAAATTCCAGGAGAGGCCAAGCAGCATGCTGGATGTTCTCTAAAAAAAGCAAATCAAAGCAAATCAGCTCTAACCCACACATAAACACTGAACTGATGGCAGTGGTGATTAAGCAATTGATCTTAACAGAGACCGGCCCCTCGCGGTGGCCGCTGATGGGCTTCTCCAAGCATTACAGGCACAAGAATATTATTATTGATTTTTGGTGTGAGTTATGCTCTGCTGATATGCGTCTGGTTACATTTTTTTCTTCAGCGGCTAACAGCAGCCTCTGTGAAGACATCATTTCAAAAAGAGGCATTTTGCTCGGGTCCATAAATGTTCTTGACAACTCAGAGAGATGCCCTGTCCAAATTACATGCCGTGATGAATTCAGTTTAATTATCCAGGTAGAGAGAAGCCAATGAAAACAAGCAGCATACTGGATAACTATGGCAAGCCTGAAGGCACAAAAAAACAAAAACAAAACAAAATCCTTCAATTTCACCTGCTAAATTAAATCAAGCAAATAAATTTCAATTTGAATTTTTCTTTTTCAATTTATTTTTGAATTCCAAATCGATTTGGAACTTTATTGGATTCATCTGTATTCATCTAGTCAATTCCATTTCAGACTTTTCTTTAATCCTCATGTTCTTCCTTCTATACTTTTTCTTCTCTAAACTGATTTATATTTTTGAGTGGCGGCCTAGCAAAAGGTGAGGACTCATTTTAAATTCAACTCCAAAAGCAAACCATTGCATTTTAATTTCTTCTCCACAGCTAGATGAAACTTGTTCTCAGTATTGGCACAAATTAAAAGACAAAACAAAAAGTAAACATTCTCTTTAATGATGTCCAGCATGTGATGTACCAGTTTAAACTGTCAGAAATGAAAATAAATGGGTTCCTCCCATTTTATACATCATTAAAGATGTCTGGAAACAATCTCTATCTGTACCTTGAAGAGACTTGATGTTGGTGTGTAATTATCAGTTTATGTAAATTACTAGGATACTTTTGATCCTATGCTAGTTAACTCTGCGCTTAAATGGTGCCCATGGACTTAGGGTTAGGCTACCCTTATTGTTCTGTCCGACCGCTCTGATGTAGGAGATGTTTACATTTAGTGTAGGGGTGTCAAAGTGTAAATGCAATGCATTTTAATATTAACATTAATACATTTACTGCTTTGTCCCTTTTAACTTTGCATAGTGAATCTTTGCCACACGTCTTGTGGCACATATTGGTAGTTTTAGTCTCCTCTATTTTCTTTGAAATGTAATCCCTCTCATAATTTGGTGTAGAATGTTCATTCTAAATGTCAGGTTGTAAAGCTGTCTTTGTCTGTTTGGCTCAGTGCTTGAGTTTAACGCAGAAACTAGTTTCAGACATGATGAATTAACGTCTTCCTGTAAACATGACCCCTTTTCATGTGTGTAATAACAGTCAAAAAAGCATGGTAAGGATGGGGGACATCTAAATTCAATCACTGTGAAATGAGGGAGCGAGAAGCCACAAAAGAACAATCATGTCCTTGGGCCCTGAAAAATTACGCACAGCCTAAGCGGTGACCTCCAGTCAGCTGCAGAATAAGAAAAGCATATCTTTTTTATCCCCCAACTGCAGCAGTTAATAGATTTACATTTTCACTTCATTCCCTTTCTCGCTCTGTGTTCCCTGTGTATAAATGCAGGAGCGGGTAAAATCCCAGCACCCAGACGATGCATGAGCAGAGCTATATGCTCGTTTAAAGCGGAAAACGCCTAAAAAAAATTAACGTCTAAAAATCTCCTTGGAGGAGCGACGTACCTAGACAGACCAAAATAATTCTACATACGTTGGTTTTGATAACCAACTTTGTAATGAGCTCATGTAAAATTGAGACAAAAACACAAAACTAATGAGTGAACAAATTATCTAAAAAAAGAAAAGCCACCGTTCTGGTGGTCTTTCAGAACAATACAGGGATAACTGAATCACCACAGCATTTTAAGATAAAATAATTTATTAGGGTGTCTTTCTCTGGGGTGAATTTGTCCAATTTATTATTTGTCATCTAAAAAAATGTTATGTGAAAAAATATATGTCTCCTCCTTTGTTAGCAAAGATAACATTAGTTACACATGGGTTTGTGCTGCTATCAATTTCCACTCTTAAACACTAGTTTTGATGAAACCATGAGGCAATGAGAGGAGCTTCATCAGGTTTGAATTGTACGTTACAATGGATAAAGACTTAATGTCGTAATGTACATAAAGGCATAATGTACATTTAAAATATTGAACATTTCCACGTTTAATTCCAACAACGGAAAGGTTTAACTCAACCATAGCCAATCATCATCACTTTGGTGGTTGTCTGGCCCCTCACCAAAGAAAGGAAAAATGCTTTGCTGCTCCTGTGGCTGCTCGGATAAAAACAGCTTAATTACAGCAATGCGGCACATGTTACTGTCAGTAATGGTAACAGTGTTGTAATAATGGAAACAGCAATTGGTTAGATTATCTGTTTCTTGTGCCCATTTCCAGTGTAATGAAAAGTAAAGGACAATCCTGTTTCTGCGTAGCATTAAAGTTTGACTTTCACCTTAATTAAGTCATTTTAAGGATCACATTTAGCTCAGCTTTAACATTGTTTGGATGCTCCTAATACCTACTTCTGGTGTCAAAAATGCATTTGTGACTCTTCAGGAAATTGCAAAGTTTAGAAAATTAATAACAACACTTGTTTCTTATTTAAATATGAAAAAACAAAAATTAGATAAAAAAAATTAGACTTTCCTGTAAAGTGTGCATTTTAGTAATTTCAACTTATATAATAACAACTTATTATTTTGATTAATTTTAAATATTTTTTATTTATTGATTCTCCAAAAAATAAAATAAAAAAACAGGCCAACTGGTCCTGAACGTTTGTGATTTAAGATTAATTTGGGCGCATGTTACCTAGCATTTTACATACAAGCAGGTAATATAACAGGAAGTATTAGAACGTTGTGCATATTAACAATTCACATGCACTTTTTTTTATCTCAGTTAGACAGAAAGAGTAAATGCTCCAACATACAATCCAGGCTGACGGAGGCTGGTGCTTTAGCTAATGCTAAAGTCATGTTCTTTGCTTTAGACAGCTGTCCCTGTCATAGAAATTTGGGAGGTGAGAAACAGTGTGATGACTGCCATGCTAAGAACTGTGACAAATCCAAACAGACCTCTTTTTTGCTCCATCTAAGATTTAAATGTTTTTTTTTTTTTAATGTGCTAGAGTTTTTGGCGCTCACTCGCTCTGCTCTGAATCTCGGATCGAGGCTTCAGCCATAAATCATTTCCCCTTCGCCTCGTCACTTGAGCAGTATGAACGTTTTACGGCACCGACGTGATCCCTCAGAGCCGTACCTCGGTCCCTTCGAGCTCTTCTGCGTGATCCATCGATGCTGTGGGTTCTCACGACGCCTCGAGCCCAAAACAAATTGCACAGCTCTAGACAGACAGGAGGCATTGTTGCTCTTAAATGGGGGTGCAGGTGCACTGTTGGCCTCTATCTCCTTCTTTCAGAGTCATTAGCTGGTCGCCTGTCTTCTCCCTTAATCTAACTTGGTGAGGGGAAATCTTCAAAATCAATGAACCTCCAATGCCTGGAAGATCAATACTCCCAGGCTAAAGTGTGATAGTTGTAACAAAATAAATGGATGGAAAATATAAATCACCAATATTAGTGATTACGGTACTCATAATGACACACACCATGATCATTTGGGTGCAAAACCATTAAACAAACATTATATAAACAATATAGATTTAAAAGCCCCTCAACATCAGTGGAACTCCAGTGGAGAGGGTGAGCAGTTTCAGTACCTGGGTGTCCACGTCTCAGAGGACCTGTAATGGTCTTAGCACATCCAGGTTCAGCCCCAAAGCGATAGACAGCGCCTGTACCACCTGAGACAGCTGAGGAAGTTCAGGGTGTCTCCAGCCATCCTAAAGACTTTCTGGTGCTGTGGAGAGCATCCTGACACAGAACCTTACTTCCTGGTTTGGTAACAGCTGTGTCCAGGATCGCAAAGCCCTACAGAGGGTGATCCTTCATTTTTACATTTCCCTTTTAACTTAATTTATCTTCTAGCTATGCACAGTCAAAAAAATAGAGCTGTTCAAGATGCATTTCAGTGTGTGTTGTACTGGTAAAACTATGGACGTGACAAATAAAAATCTTGAATCTGAATATAATATAACATTCTTTTAACTGGAATGATTACCAATTTTCCTGACACCCTTCTTATTTCTGAAATATTACAATATCAACACAGTATCACAGTTATGCTTTTGTTCAACACTGAAGACTCTTTATTGAAAAATAAAAAAATAAATAAAGTGAACAAAAAATTTTTTCCCAGTATTTTGTTTGAGAGGGCAATAGTAAAATATTAATTAGTCACTGCCATGAATGCAATAAGGAACCTGCAGTTCTCCCACTCAATTTTCATTATACTTTAATGACATTGCACACGACATAAGATCTGGTGAGAATTTCCTCTCTGAGACATCTCACGGGGATGAAGAAAGCGTGTGGGGTTATTGGCAGAGGAGACCTTGCGTGCAGTCATTTCCACAGACTTTTTTTTTCACATTACACACTCATCATTGTGCTTGACCGTGATGCACTGATGTCCTTTTAATCCTCGTTTGATCAATAAATTCCCACCATGCAGCACCCGAACGCGCGTGGTATTGAAGTGGCTGTTCAACTCTTATAACGATGTCAAAATGCAATTAAAAGCTGAAGCAAGTTCAATGAAATCACATGTTTCAACACCTACATCATAAAAAAATGCAATGGTCAGCTGATTAACTGGTCAAATTAACCCCGTTTTCACATAATTGGGACTCAAATATTTACAAATGTATACAATAAATCTAGATCTGTTGATTTGTGTTTAATTTTTTCCTTTTAATGGACAATAAATGTTAATATTAGCAAATTGAATCTGTTTTTTGAAATATCAACTGGCCACTGTAGAACATTATTTTCACTTACATGAACAGTGCTGTAGGCTGCAGATCTTTTAACATTTTCTGCATTTTCTACCCCTCAAAATTCAACTTTTAATGATTAAAAGCAACATTCTAGTCAGGTCTGCGCTGACAACAGCCAAACTCTTCAAAGATTCTCAAAAGGAGTGAAGTCGAAGTTCTGGGTTCCTTTACATTGCGTTTTCTTTGTATTTGAAACCAAAAACCCAGGAGAAATCTATGAAAAACACATGATTCCAACAACCTGGCAGACATGTAGCACGGGGATGAAAGTGAAGAAGTGCACATCCACTCATACATACTCTATACAAGGCTGTTGCGGTGGGAATGTCAAACTGCCAGATTAATGTGGTTGATAGGGACATACCAGGCGAGATGGAAGATTCGTGATTATATATATTTTTTAATTTAGTCTCAGGTAAAGATGAGTTAAGAGGCTTTGTCAGAGCTCTCCTCCAAAGGAAGATCAGCGATATGGGGGAGGTTTACTCATCCTCGGGTTCAAAAATCTTCACCAAGGATTAAGTGTTCCCTGCGCCTCACCACTCTCCATCAAATAAACTCGAACGGAGGGCGAGAGAAAGAAAAAAACAGACTTTTCTTTTCAAATGGAAATGAGGTGTGGCGAATTCTCTTCCTGCAGCACGATTTCACCTTGTTTGCCGTGTCTGTGGACATGAACAGTACATTCCACACTTTTAACAAAAAAAAAAAAAAAAAATTACCTGAACGTTTTGAAAGGTGAAGATACAATGCTCGAAAGTGGAGAGCCAGGGTGGCACTTGGATTCGTACTTTCTGCCAGTAAACGATAGCTGAGGATCAAGAGGCCCTCTTATCTATCTGGTATCAGCCCCATCTTCCATATCCCAACCATGCACAGCCAGTACTCGGGGCGTTTGCCAAGCAGCTTTCAGACGCCGAGGAAGAAGAAGAAAATGGGTCTTTCTGGAGGACTAGCATATTGTATATTTTTATATTAACACACATTCGAAAATAAATCCCATCATTCCCATCATGTCACATGCTCACCAGCTCCCACAACACAATACCAGTGCGAGCACAGTGACACGTTGATCACGTGAAACATGCAGACTGTGGAAATTCTGCGACGCAAGGTCAAGCTGGCACCAGAACGCCTGACTCCGCCCATCCCTCGGCATTAAGAAGACTGAACTCCCACTTTAACCCTGGTCATCTCCGCCGTGACTCTGCACCTTTCATGGTGTTAGACAACAGGTATCTTCAGCATGCACAACCCTGGGCCCAGGTTGGACAAAGGGGGGGAGAGGGCAACAATATTTCAATACTTCTATTGTGTTTATATATTTATAGATATATGTATATTTATAAAACAGAAAATAACAAATCTTTTATCCACGAAGAAAAAAAAAATCCAACGTTTGGTTGTGAATTCAAAAACAGAAATGATTTTTTTTTTCCCGGTCCATAGAGACAATTGGGAGAATTGTTTTGTAGATTTTTTTTGTTTGTATCTGGTCATTGCTTCCTCCCTCCAGTCATCAGTAGATTGTTCACCAAGAAAAAAAAAGGAACAAGAACAGAAACAAGAACAGAAAGTAAACACTGACGAGTTCGGCCCGTGGCCCCGGCGTAGTGTTCCTTCTCACCAGAGCTCCGTTAAGAATGAGGTACTGAAAGAGTGTGCATGTGTGTGTGTGTGTGTGTGTGTTTGTGTTCCCTCAGAATTCTCACAGCGGAGACTCTTCAGATGCCCATCCATGCCCAAAAAATATGAGAACAGTGAATGAGAAAACACACGGTCTGCATTACAAAAAACAAGGAACCTGGGTGCCATACTGATCCACGGATGGGGGATAGTGGGCGTGGCCTCGTCGCCTGCAATCTCGTAAGAGTCTCCCATTGGCTGCACTTCAGTCTGTAGCAGGATGAGGGTAATTCCAAAGCAAGAAGAGATCTATTCCTTGGCTGGGTGGACAAAGCACAGGTAGCCAACATGGAGTGGAATGTTTCAATCAAGTGTCCATTTTTTCCCTTTAGAACCGTGCTACAAGCCTGAAAGATTTGCAAGATTTGTAAAAAAAATAATAAAAATTATAATTTAAATCATTCTGGTGTTCAACATCTTTCCCTCTCAATTTTCAAATAGTTAAATCCATATATATCTTTTTTTCTATATATATTTAATCTTTTTTACAATTAAAAACACCATGAAGATGACAGACTATTTGGTTTTGTATTTTTTTCCTAAGGAGAAGCTTCCAGTTAAATAAATGCATATAAATAATTCATCTTTTGATTATTTTCCACTGTCACTCTCCTGTACTTTACACTGAGTTTTGAGCCGCACTTCGAACTCTCGTCAGTGTGTGTGTGTGTGTGTGTTTTGTTCGGGGCTGCGCCATCTGCAGACAAGGGTTTTTCAAGACACGAGGGACAGATTTTGATTGACTGTCTTTTCATTGGCACGGTTGGGCAAGGCCTTTTCGCACGTCTCTTGGACTCAGCAGCTGAGTCTCGGTGGGTCCGCTTAAGGCCACTCCCCCTACGCTTGCCCCGCTAGACAACAGGACGCAAACAGTCTCTCTCGCCACCTGGGGAACAGCGCCCCCATGGTCATCCTGTTTCCTGTGGGTGTGGGCTAGAGCCCTGAGCTGGTCCTGGGCTTCCTCCAGCAGCAGCGCCACCTTTGTAGAGGCAGAGCCTGTCGGCGGTGACAGCGCTGTCTGGGGTGACGGCCGTCTGGCCAACGTGACCTCTCTCACCGTGATGCTGCAACTGCCACTACTATCCACCGTGGATGTTTGCATATAGGAAGAGTCGTCCCGGTTGCCCTGGACGGATGGGATGATGGGTACAGAGCAGGTGCGGTAGGCTGGCAAACCCTTGATAAGTCGTACATGTTTGGGGTCCTGGTGGCAGGAGTGGACATCCATCTCAGAGCCAATCAATGATGGTTGCATATTGAGAAATGAATCCTGTCGTAAGTCACTCCCACCGTCTGAAATATGCCTAAAACACACAGAAACACACAAAAAAGAAACAATTACATTTTTCATGCCACTATCCAGTATAATCTGTGTATTTGGTCTAGTTGGCAATTAAGTACTGTAATTCCCAATAAACATTTACATTTACAGCATTCTTCAGATGCCCTAATCCAGAGCAATTTACAATCAGTAGTTACAGTGACAGTTCCCCCCCTGGAGCAACCTAGCGTTAAGTGCCTTGCTCAGGGACACAATGGTAGTAAGTGGAATTTGAACCTGGGTCTTCTGGTTCATAGTCGAGTGTGTTACCCATTAGGCTACTACCACAAACATTTAATTCTAAGAAAGGCTGTCTGCTATCTTTGCATCAGTATTTAACAGCGTTTACAGTGGGCTGCTCTTTTCTTTTTTTTAAATTTACTTCTTAAAGATACATAATTTCTTATTACGCTTGCTACATAATTCAAATAGTTTTTTTAGTAAGATGTCTACAATAAATTAAATCAGATTAGTTATGTCACACACTTTGTTCTAGAGCATCAGTGCTTCATTCATGAGCTACAGCTGATTGATTATAAAGGACATTTGTATAATTTATGCCAAATCCCACACACAAAGCAAAACCTAGACAAACCCATGACAAACTCCAAAAACAAACAAATAAATAGATAAAATATCACATCAGGACACAGGCAATGTGTTGAATTGCTGTGTGGTTAGGGCAGAGAGGCTTGAATTGCATTATTCCATGTTCTTTTTATGGTCAGGATGAAACAAAGAAAGAATGCGGCTCATTTGATGAGGCCTTTTAGCGTCAGTTAATCAGATGGCCCGGCACCTTCATGCAATGCATCGTGCTGTCCACTGCGACAGAGGCTGTTTGTTTTAATGGACAGCTGTGGGTTATGATTAACCGCAACTCGATCGGACCCCCAATTAATAGTCATTTATATGTGTGGAGGAGGAGTGCAGATTTATCATTTTTTATGATGAAAATATAATCCCCCATAAAGCACCCCCCAGCACTGCTTGTTGAACACAATGCATCCCTCCCCTCCCCTCCTGTTTGCAGAGATAGGCATCGAGGGACGAGTAATTATTTGGGGCTGAGGAATCGTCTCAGACCGAAGTGCTAATGGTGTGATTTTCACTCTATTACAGCTGATTATCTGTAGTATATATAAAGAAATCTAATACACATCAATAATCAACTTACAAATAGTGCAACATAAATCACACACAACACATTGTGATGGGTGTGATCTCCATGAGATCAGTGTACCCAGTGTACCTTAAAGGAAGATAAGATAAAAATAAGAGTTATGATGATCCATTTTCCCACAATGGTTTTTATTAGTCCCAGGCTACAAGTGACACAGATACAGACCCTAATACTCAAGGGAGCGTGTCATGGAGGGCGGAGTTTGCATGGCTGTGACAATTTTATATAACTTACTTGGCCAAACTGGTCTAAAAAATGTTAGACCAGGCTCCTTGGTAAGTCACAGTCCTGTAGTGTGCACTTGGCATTACCTGGGTTGTGGGTTCCTTGACACTCCCTTCCCAGGTCCCATGAACTGTGAGCACATACTGATTGACTGCAAGCAGTGAAAGTGAAGTGATTGTGAAACACAGCAGCACAGCACACGGTGCACACAACGAAATGTGTCCTCTGTTTTTAACCCATCACCCTTGGTGAGCAGTGGGCAGCCATGAAAGGCTCCCGCAGTGTTTGCTCAGGGTCACCTTGGTGGTTTGGTATATGAACCAGCAAACTTCTGATTATGGGTCTGCTTCCTTACCCACTAGGCCACCACTGCCCCTGAGAAGAACCTTCCCCCTTGTTCAATGAGTGGCACAGTGGCTTGGTTCTCTTCCTTTGTGTTTTTCTCTGTGCATTGCGTTCCTATTGCATCCCCCGAGCATTCGTTTTTCCTCTCCTTTCCCCTTTGGCATGACAGAAATGCATAAATGATCAAGGGATTGATGATCTTAGCAAACATTAGTAAGTAAACAAAAAAGGGGCGCTGTCAGGGTGATAGTTGACTAGTGAACCATGAACCCTTGTATGAACCAGGGAACCAGAACATCACAGGTTCTGTGATTCTCATCTTTTCTACTCTTTTTATAAAACTAACCTCTTGCAGAGTAACAACAGTTGCATGCTGGGTATCATCCATGATCCCCGCCCTTAAGGACCAGTTGTGCTGCAGAATGTTCCATTAATGAGACTTTGAAAATGCAAGTGTTTTATAATATCCAGGAATCTAATAAAGAGCCCTGCTGAATGAGTTGATAATTTCTCCACAGCAGTGATAGACTTTTACTGACCTGCTGGTCACAGAGGTAAACTACCGATGACTGGACCTAGCGAGCTGACCTTGAGGCGACTCAAACTTGTTCTCAAATGGTCTTAAAAATATTCACAGCCAGAATGACACTTGTTTGAACCTCTGTCCCATGATGCACTGCAGAGAACAAAAGGGACCTTTCAAAGGAGCACGGATTTCCAAGGGGGACTTAATACATGATGACAAATAAGGAGAAAGACAGTAAGACTTAACAAGCACAGCTCTTCACTGCTTTCCTCAAACCTAATGAGGGATTGTGCTGTGTGAATCCGCCAGGCGGGCTGATGGAAAAGAAGAGTGCAGTGGGTCAGGTTTGAGGGTCTGAGGAGCCGGAGTGCACACGACATGTGAGATAACCTCACAGCGCATTATTCCCTTTGACTATGGTACGGGACACCCTTTAAATTTCACTTCAGGGGTCCCCTTTGTCTAAAAATAAGAGCAGAAACTGAGTCTGAGACCTTCCTGAACGTTAACAGCTTTTCCGACAACTTAGAATTCCACACGTCTCACTTCTTCCATGGTTTTATTCTGAAATGCAAAACAGAGAGTTTATTTCTTCTTTTATTCAATCTCCCTTTCTATCCTGGTTTCTCCTTCCCTTGCTCTCTCCCTCCCACCTCCTTTCGCTCTCACACTCCCTCTGCTCCCATCCGGGCTGGTCTCCATGGCAACCTCAGGGATTTTCCTGCACCCGTCTGCATAATCCAGAAACAGTTCAGTCTCAGCACTCAGTACTTATTTTATTATCATTTTTTCCCCTGACAAGGTCGGACCCCGGGTGGGACCACCCGTGGCCCCATTGCCCGGGTGGCGCGTGGTGGTGCTGAACCATGCCGATAATGCCCCGCCTTGTTTCTGTTCCAGGAGCACATGTTGTGCTGGTATATCACTGACAGTTTAATTGGCTATGATACTGTCATTTTTACTGGCCTGGTGCACGAGTGGCGGCGGCGCCGCCGCAACCCTGCATCCCCCAGCCCCCGTCTGTTCCCTCCCGTTTCTGGCCCTGGAGCTTCATTAAAACGGAGAGGGAGCTGCCTGATGGTGCAAAACAGCCTGGCACACCCAGGAAACACTGCAACTAGAACAGAGCCACCATTAACACCAACAATAACAAGGAAACGGCCCATCATGCAGTGCAGCGAGCTTTCCATTCTGCCAGGTAACACGGTTTCACAGTGTCATCACATTCATAATCCCGCCCCATGTTTTCCTGTGCAAAGACCATGAATAAAAAAAAAAAACAGGGATAACGAATAATTTAAAAACCCTCCCACTGGTGCTGAAAGCAAAACAAAAAATGCAAATCAAAATCCACAAACTGATGGGGCTGTTCTGTTGCTGAAACATAGGTTCTAGATGTGAGAGGCATCGCCCAGGGACCCGACTCTGCAGCTTCCTGTTTAAAGACTACAGGTGGATCTATAAATCACGGATGAAAGCTGTCAGGGACGGAGTGACGGAGACACTGAGCACCGTCGCCTGCTCTCATTATACAGTCTAGTTTTATGTGTTCAACCACAAAATAAAAGAATGGACTCTTTTCACATTTATTTTGGTACCATTTTAAATGCTGACTATAAGTTTAGGCTTTAAGTGGCCACACAAACCCCGTAGGACCATAGCCCATCTGGTATTAGTGGGTGGAAGACGTAGGGTCCCAGGATCAAATTCAAATTTTATTCTGTCACACACATAGTCATACGCAGTTGTCACAGGGGGAATTCGATGACGTACTTGCAGACATACTATGGGTGTGGGCGGTAGAGGACACTGGGCGAGCAGGGCAGGAGGACCGGGGGCGCCTGGCCGGTGAGGAATGAGGACGCAATGGATGCGCTGCAACGCAGCGGGGAGTCAGTTCGGGATCTTTGGGAAGGACCGGGCCAGAGGAGAACCGGAAGACGGCGGGTTTCAGGATGGGCCGGGATCTTGGACTGGACGGGAGTAGGTCTTGGGCGGCAGGAAGGTAGGGGAGCATGGAATCCCATCTTAACCGATGGGCCAGGTAGGTTCAAGGTCAGGGGCAGGCAGAGGTCGTAGCCAGGAAGTTCCGGTCGGGGTCGTATTTCAGGAATCACAATTAATTTGGGGCATGGGTGAGAGAGCTAGCGTCTCTGGCGAATAAACTCATTCAAAGAGTGGGCATGTCTCCTTGGGGTTACCTCACTTTTATACTTGCCACCGCCCGCTTCCATTTCCTCTTCCGGGTCGTCGTCTCCCAGGCTGGTGAGGCGCCCTCTAGCGGGCTGGAGGCGTGTTGGCCATGACAGCGATATAATATGCAGTGAAATGCTTTAGCGACTGCTACAGACCACAGTATTGCAAATATTGCAAGTATTCAATGAACCAAATATTACACTTTTATGTCTTTAACATAAAACATATGTGTAACACCAGATCTGGTCAGCACTAGTGTTTTGATTAAAAACATGCAGATGTTTGCATGTTTCGATGCCTTAAATGTTCATGTGAGGAAACATTTGAAGAAAAATTTAATTTTACCCATTTACTGATTCCATATCTCGTTCAGATGACTCCACTTCCTGGAGGTGATGGTAGGCTGGACCGGAGTCTTTCTGCCCTCCAATGGGATTTAGCCTCCCCCTGGAAATGGGTGGAGTCTTGCGGGGGGCTATCCTAGAGCCAGTTCGACTTCTCTGGTCAGGACTGTGAGACAGGGACCCACTTCTGAAACATGTAATGATCATTTCACCTCATAGCCATGCTAGTTTATCCTTAACATCATTGTTACATCATTACAGTAACCAAGATTCAGTCCACTTGCCCTGATAAACAGGGACATCAATACATTTTCGAAAAATATTTTGATTGGCCTGTGGGAAAATAATAATGTGAATATGTGAATACAGACAGACAGTGCTAACCCATTACATAGTAAATATAGACAAATGCTAGGGGTGCCATCCATCCAGGGGGTGCCACAAACCATGGAAAAAAAAAAAAAAAGTGTTTTTTAAAACTAATTGGTATGCATAGCAAAGCCTATTAAGCAGTAGTAGTAGTAAAAATTATTTTTAATGAGAACACCATGGTGCACCCCATCCCTTTGCCCCATTCCTCTCTAATGCCGAGCAATTTCCTCAGCCAGCCCTAACAACCAGAGCCGCGATTCTGCCACAGCGCTATCTGAAGACACGGGGAGTCGAACACACCTCTGCAGACAGGCCATCGAGCCGCAACCCGTGTTCAGTGTCATTCTAACTCGGAGGGGGGTGGGGGGGGGAGGGTGGGGGGGGGGGGGTGGGGGTGGGGGGGGGTTCAGCTTTCCACTCAATTAAACCAGGTTTCTGCTGTCACTGAGCACATTTTTCCAGGCTGTCCTGCACTCCGTGTGTGGATGCGGCACGGTTTGGTTGGTTGATTGACATGGACATGGACCAATCTCTCCAGATGCAGAGAACTGTGCTGAACTTCCTGTACTCTCTCCAGTGACCAGTAAACTTTCAGACATGATTATAGACAACTACTGTCTAAAAAGGCAATGAATCCGTGTTAAATGATTGGAACATATTCATGGATTTGAGCTCCGAGGGGCTTTGCGGAAGTTAGTGCATATGGCAGCGGGGAGGCCCGACTCGTGGATGCGACTCCCAGAGAGCCGCAATTCAGCTCATATCTAAATCCTTCTTTAAGCTCAGACAAGCGCAATCAAGTCTGACTGTGATGATCCTTTGAAGACGTAACTGCCGGTCGGGGGGCAGAGACTGTCTGCAAACAAATTAGGAGCCATCACAGAGCATGCCTGCATGACTGAGCCTGAACGAAGAAATAAAAAAATGACATGCTGTGTATTTAAAGGAACGGGAAGAGTTAAAAAAGAAAAAATAAATAACCTGTGAATACAAACTGCTGGATAGGGCCACTAGAGCACATCTCAGAGTACTTCGTCTTAGTGTTATTTTTAATTCGTTTTCATAAAAGCATCCATAAGTATAGATCTCACCAACCCAGTTAAAATGTGAGGTCTATTCATCTTCATTGTAGTTAATAAAAACCTGGCCGGCAGCTGCAAACCTGCAAATAATTTTTTTTTATGATTAAACTATAAGTTTAGTTTATCCTTCTGTGCACAGACCTAAGTTTTTGAAGTTGTTGGGGCGGTTGTGACCTAGTGGTTGCCAAGCTGGTAGGAAAACGGACCCGTAATCGGAAGGTTGCGTCCTGAACCGCAAAAGCTTTCATGGTTGTACCCTGCTCACCAAAGGTCATGAGTTAAAAGCAGAGGACACATTGTGTGCACTGTGCTCTGTGCTGCACGTCACTTTTGAAATATATGGCTGAGATGGAGATTTTCCCTTTCCTTGATTAGTCTGAGTTAGGGCTGACCGAATGACTCAAAGTTCTAGAAGTGTTTCATTTATTCTTCTTTAAATTTGACCTATTAATGCTCCAAAATTGTATTTGTGTGTAGAGGTCTTATTCCCATTGTAACAAGCATGTAAGTATATTATAATAAAAATAGAGAGAGAAACTTAAATTCACTAATTGCAGGGACCCAGGGTCTTGTCAGTGACTTTCTCATGGACTGAGTGGTTGTAAGTGGGATTTGAACCTTTACGGGTCAGAGCCGCTTGCCACAGTCACCCACTAGGCTCAACTACCTGTCTCCACACTTGCTAATACTATTTTTTAGCAAGGCCTTCATTATTTCCTTAGAGGTTACTGAGTTCAGCAAACGGCTTTGCAGTGAGTTACACAAGAGAGAGAGATCGCAGAGACTGAGCTGGGGGAGTGGCTTCAAAAACAGAAAGATAAAAGAATAGTAATAGTAAAAAAACGGTTAACCAAAAGATTCTGAGTAATCCATACACTCACAAAGGCAGTAGTGGAAGCCCTCATTAAGCCACTGTGCATATTAACACATTCGTCATCATTCAAATCACACCCATTCTTTTTCGACATTCAATAAATTTGCAATTAGCGCTGGCCGCACAGTAATAAAGATGAAATTTTTTTCCCCTCCCATCCTCGTTTCCTCTCACGTGTCACCAGAAGGCACATTCAACCAGTGTGCATGGAACCATTACCCCCGTGGCGGGTGTGTGCTGCAGCGGGAGATATTGGCCATTAAACGTGCGGCGGACAGCAGCAGGTTTCTGTTGTACTGTCATACACACCTGTGATGTCGTCCCGCTGAACAGCATCTGGACTGGCTGGGAAGGTGGGAGTCACACGTGGTTCCACCGTGAGATGAGCACGGTCTGCTGCCTTTGGGATACTGTAGAGAAAAAAACAAAAACATATATTGACATATCAAGAAATGTGCAGTTGTGCATAAGATCACAAAAAAAGTTATTTTTCCAAGTACAGCAATAGAATGCTGCTGCCCGAGGGGGCTCTTAGATTTTATAGCATGACCTTGGCATTGGTGGTACTGTGATTCATAAATACTTTTAGAATAAGGATGGATGAATATAAGACATTATATCTGGCAAAAATCATGGAAAAGCTCTTGTGTATTCAAATGACATTTGGCTCAAATGCAGGAAAAATGTCAGAATCGCTTCTCTGCCAAGTATGCTTATTGGCTCGTCCAGCAACACAATACAATAAAATACATAGCACAATATTATGAACATTATAATAGAGACTTAAAAACAAGACAACACGACATATATAAAAAGTCATGCACATGAGCCAAAATAGCAATACCAATTCTATAATCCTTTTACATTTTTGGATTTTCACCACAATGTTCTAATGCATTCTCACTCTAAATGACTATAATCAAGGCGCACCACCCTGCCACACTAACGTCATTTGTGCATTAAGATGTTAATTCTTGGGTACAAGAGGACAACACGATGGCCTATAATATTTTCAGGTCTGTGTAATCACGTCTGCACTTCCTGCACTGTGAAGGCCACCGCGTCTCCACAATGAGACGTGGAGAGAAATTTAAATGTCATTCCAGCCAACGGTGCCTTTCGCCTCCACGTCTTCACCCCCTCTGTGCTTTGCAGAGGGATTGAAAACAGGTGGCGAAATTCGCTCATGTCACATTCGCTCCCCAACGCCATTAGAGTCCAATGAAATTTGACAGCCGAAGCCTCCTGATTGAGAGGGTGAGAATAAATTGGCAACAAAAGGCACCGTTTACAAAGCAAAGGAAAAAAGAGATTTGTTACGTAACTATGACATTTGAAAAAGAAAAAGACATGTAGCAGGAAAAAGGGAAGGTTATAACATTAACCTTTTTCTCCATAAATGTTTCTTTGGTTTTCTTTTCTTTTCTCTAGTGTACATAAAAAATTAAATATAACTCTTGCAAAGCAAATATGGCGTGGCATGGCAAACATTGGAGATGCAGACTGGCCGTTCATTGAGCTGTGAGAGACCGGTGTTGCACTGAGAGGATGGAGTGTTGCGATGGCCGGCAAATGGCCGGAGTGACGCTGGCGGCTGCAAAAATTCTTCCAGGTCCAGGGAAAGAGCGGGAAAGGTCGACCCCTCTGCCTCCAGCACTGTAGCCATGACGCTTTGTTCGGATGTAACGCACAGTCATGAATAAATGAAGCCGGGATTGAAAATTCTGTTCTACAGCACATTTAATGACCGGGTGGCGCTGAGTTCCTGACAGGTTCACAATGAGAGCAAGCACAGAAAACTGATGTATATAACGGACGTGTCATAGAGTGAAAGAGAGAGCCCAAACGGGCCACATAATCTGACAGGAGTGCATGTTCGTGTATTAACACACATCAGAGAGTTTAAAGTTAAAATGTCTGGTTTCAAATGTGCAGTTTCGCACTCCGTTATTTGATGAATGTAAAAATGGCATACTCAGCCTTCTAAGAGAAGACAAACCACACAGAGCGGAAATCTAAGCATTCAAATCAAACGTACAAATCACACACTCGAACAGAGAGCACATTTCTTCACAACCTACAACGGTTCCAGACCACTCCTATTCGCCCTATTCAAACTGCTGACCTTCTGCTGCTGACCTCAACAACTCCACATCTTGTATACTGCTAATATTATTAAATAATAATTACAGTAACAAGAAAAATAATAATGTGCCCTGAGATGGGCTGGTGCCCCCTGTGGAAACTAATGTAGACAAATCTGTTATTGAAACTAATAACAATAACAGAATAATAATAGTTATAATATGTTTAGTCAGTAAATAAACCATTACATTGCAGTATGAGCTCTTTCTTGATTTACTTGTGATCAATTATCTGTTTAAATTGAGAAAAATTACACGTCTCAAGGTACTGGTTTACATGGAGTGGAATTTGGAAAGGTTTGGGAACAGCACGCCGCTTTAGGAGTCCCTAGTCGTATTTGTGCCTTCCCCGCCTTGGCTGCCTGTCATCGCGCTTCTGTTCAATTTCCTGCCGTCTTGCTGTGCTTTTACAAACACTTGGCTTTGGAGACTGGCAAAGCCTCCGACAGAAAGCCAACAATGTACGCGTCTCACCGGCATCTTTAATCCCGGAAAAGGATCTTAATCCCTCACAACAAAATTCTCCCTCTGAGCCGAAACTCCCTTGCCTGTCAGTTGTCAGTCACCCTCTTGGTTCCCCCTGGCTTCACTCCGAAATTGGCTGGAGTCGCTAAAAATAACCGCTAATTAGTATTAAAACTGCCACTGAACACAAATTAATTTGCTGCATGACAAGCAAAACCTTTAAGAAGCCGCTGCTGTTAAGTTCGCCTGCTGGCAGAAGTTTGATTTAGAGGGAGCTGCGGCTCAAACGTTAATTAACTCTGGATGGCTCTCGTTAAAGCTAACGTGTCCTTGAACCCGAAAATTACAGTAAATACATTACAGAGGAGTGCTGTAAACACATCGAGACAGCTCTGATCATCAACACTGTCGTACGCGGCTCAATTTTGTGACTAGGGGATGCTAGAGGAGGACCCTCCAAATCTGCTCTTGGTTTTCATTTCTCTAAAGGAAAAAAAAAAATAAAATAAAATAAATAAATAAATAAACAAACAAACAAATAAATAAATAAATAAATAAATAAATAAATATATATATATAATTCTGCTTTGGCATTTGCCCCAAATCATTTGTAATATCCATTAACGTAATTTAATTTGTTTCTACCAACATACAGCTGCAAGCATCACAAGATGGTCAATAAATCAACTTTAAGGTTGAAATAAAGGCCTGGAATGCATAGGAGCTTATGGAGGCAATACTGAGAACCACTGTGTGACAGATGAAAGTGGGAAAGGTGGCAATAGAGCACCGACTCAATGTTAGACTTAGTATTTTAAAACTGATTTTGGTCGGCATTACACGTGTGCTGGTAGATCATAATGTAAGTAGAAATAAAAAAAAATAATAAAAGAAGGTTGAAGGAAATATTCGTAAAAAAGCATTACATGTTGAATAGGTTGTTGGTCAACTTTAGTGCCGTATCCTATAAAAAGCACAATCTGCACGTCACTTTTTGCCACGAATTCACACTGTCATTACCTCCTATTTGCTAAGGGAAAAGCTTGTCTGTCTTTGAAGGTGGCATGGTTGTTGAACTGCACAAGAAAGGCCTCTCGCAGGCACGCCACTGGCCCAAATGCTGGACACAGTAAGAAAGCATCTTAAAATGGCAGAGGATTATGTGACAAAAACTGTTTGTACTGATGCTGATTGCATCCCAATAAACATAAGATGGCAAATGCCAAAGAAGGGCTTAAAAAAGTTTGCCTTCAAAATGTCCCGGGACAAAGTTTTATTTTCTGATGAGATAAAAAAATATACCTGTGTAGTCCTGATTCCCAGTGTTTTTAGCATGTACTGGTATGATCCTGCTGGAGATTATATCTATGTGACACAGTGGAAACATTTCCTCAGTCTAAAGTTTTTGAAGTTTTCATGACTTCTGTAGTTATAACTGTGTACAAAAAAAAATATTGTAAAACTAAAAATCATACTATAGCATCAATTTTTTAATTACGAGAAAAACGTCATTTTGTTTCCACATTGTTTGATTGGAATGTGGGTGGGAACTTCATGTATGTTCTTTCTTCTGCTTTTTTATCCCATTGATTATTTCAGTGAAAAAAAATGTCATTTTTAAAAGACAGACTCTTCTGTAATATTCTAACTGGTTATTGATCCGAGGAGAGGCCTGGAATACTGGGAAGGATAAAAATAACATTTCTGCTCCAACGGGAAATGAAAAGCAATTTCTTTGTCCCTCTATATTTACTTGCTACTCATTGTAGATGTGGAGAACACTGGTCTTTCTTGGAAAACTGAGTTGCAGCTGACAGTGACTTAAAAACGAAAGAGTCTAAATCAATACACGTATTCATTTTAAAAGAAAAAAAAAAAAAGGCGGGTGGGTTAAAACAAATTGCAGTGACAGGATGTCCATGTCTCTGTGGGACCGTTTTGAGGTGGTAAGAATAGTGTTAGCGTAATGGATGTTTTAATGTAGCAGGGAGATAGCAGAATGGTCAATAAAAAAATGAAAAAAAAACACATATTTTTCTGGCCACCTTGGTGTCTGGCAGGTTTATGATAAGAGGAAGGCGTCCGCCGTGGCTCATTTTCCATGGCATCCAGGCATCCACTGTGTTCGCCCAGAGGACGGCTTTCGAGATTCGCTAATGCATGGCACCATCAGAGCGTCCATCGGGGGACCGGCTGGCCTTGGCTGTAATCTTTTAAAAAGGCAGGCCGAGGGAGGCGAGGCCATCCACGTACTTTCTGCTTCTTTTATTTGTGACTTTTTTATTTGAATAATTGGGGACATGTAGGGGGGGTTGGGCTGGGCTCAACTGCTGACCCCATGCGCTGGAGGCTAGTGGAAAGAATGGTAACTGATAGCTCGCAGACGCAAATCGATACAAATGTTTGAAGCAGTGTGAAAAGAAACAAAACAAATTGTGCGCATTAGCATACGTTCCTCAGGGCAAAGAAGAGAAAATAAGGCAGCTATAGCTGAAGATATATGGAAAAGCTAGTGTTTGGAGAGGTCTAATTTAGGTATTGATGCCGTTTTCCCTACACACAATGACTCTTAACTAGATTATAATCTGTATTAACCCTGTGGATCTTTATATAACATACAAACTCCCTCTCTTCATTAATAAAGCACATTGTAAAATGCTAGATTGGTAAAATGCACCTGTGTATGTGACTACACCAGTTGTTCTGAGGGATAAAAGTATGAGAAATGCAATTTTGCAACATTTCTTGGAATTAGTGTTGGGTGTTGTCATCTTCTGGATCAGAATGGTGGTATTGATCAAATGGAGTTATTAGGTAATGACAACCAAGAATATGCGGATTGGAATCATTTGGCCGTGGCTTCCATCACATGATGCAACAGCTTTGAAAGGGTTTTCTCTGCTCTGTATTAAATACAGTGAGCCCATGCTTCACAATGCATCAGGGTTTTAAATAACACATTTTTTTTGCATAAACAGCCCTTGCTCTAACATTTGTATCATTTTCTGGAGATACTGTATATAATAAGAGGCTCTCTCTCTATATATATATATATATAATATCACATGAAATTTGTCATGTGTGAAAACAATCGGAGTACACAGATTTCATTTCAGCCTCTCTGCATGCATGCTACCGGGAGATAGATAAATTATCTCCTTACATAGCACCCGGCACAAGGCGTTGAGTGACATTCAAATTAATGGGGTTTCTGCAATGCAAACATCCAGGACAGTCACATCTGAGACGGATCTGTCGACCACGTCTACTGGACACTTGATGAATGGCAACGATGTCCCCAAGTCCCAAGTCCTGAACCAATAAGTGCTGAGCGCAGGGCCACTGTTGAGCAGCACATTACAGGGTGTGAGGAAGCTGTCAGAGTTGTGTCAGTGATGGAACGGGGCTGCCAGTGGGCACCTGAGCGATCGAGTCTGCCAAGGAGCTCCTCGGGCAGAAGCCGGCAAAATGGAATTTAGAGAATTTGCCGGTGGGATAATGACTCGTCTCAACAGCAAAACTGTGCACAATAGTTCACTTTCATTGTTGCATCTTAATGAACAACCGATCGGCTGAATCAAATTTCACTATTGATACAATCAACTTTTCTGAAATGTAATACATACTGTTCAAACTGCAATGTCACAGATATAATCATTATCAAAAATTTGAGCATACTTTACCCATAATATATTGTTTGTAAAAAAATTGCCTTTTCCAGACCTCTATTTAACACATACACACACACACACACTCACAATTAAAAATGGATAAGAGATGGAGAGCCTCACGTTCTGCAGCTGCAGGCCAACGTGAGGCCTGAGGTTGGATTTGAGGCCAGGGGCTTTGAAGCTGTAGTTCTTCAGGCTTCGACTCTCCTTTAGATGATTCTGAAGCTTTTCCCTTCTCCTCCTGTAGGAAGCACTGTTACGTTAGCTCTTGTGTTTTAACCCCCCCCCCCCCCCCCCCCCCCCCCCCCCACACACACACACACACACACACACACACACACACACACACACACATCTGCATAATTGAGGAACATCAGGCTGAAGAGGTTTGACACTCAAGGTAGGACAGATGCCCTGTGCTGTAATTTCATTATGACTGTAAAGCTCCTCCTGATTTCATTACCCGCTCGTCAGGCCGCTTATTCACTTATTTCATGGCACGTTGTTATTGGCCATTATGTTGCATGTTTTATGGAGCTGTGGCTTCTTACCAGGCCTGCTGCTCCATGCTCTTTGAGTGACAGTCAACCATTACATGCCTGATGCTCATCTTAACCCCGGAACACTGCGGGGATATTTCAGTAGTAGCTCTGAGCACTCATGTGTGAATGGACTGGGAGTTGATTTGATCAGAATTTAGCAGGTTGCTGATAAATGCATGCGCAGCAGACAGAGAACCCAGTTCAGGGATAATACTGTATGCAGGCAAAGCTTCTGGTAAACCAGAGAACATCAGGGCCGCAGATGCAGTAACACACGTTGTGTATTTGGGGTCAGGAGAAAAGACCCCAACTCTATGATTAGTAAACAGGTAAATGTGATGATACATTTAAGTAATATAATTTTAAAAAGGAATTTGACAATAAAGTAATAGTAATAATACTAATCAGTAATGGCAGCCCGTCTCATTTTCAATCAGCCAAAATACACCCATGTTACACCTCTTCTTACCTCCCTCCACTGGCTCCCGGTAGCTGCTCGCATTGAGTTCAAATCCTTGATGCTTGCCTACAGGGCTGTAAATGGAACTGCGCCCTCCTACATCAACACACTACTACCTAGCTACACTCCTGCACGCTCTCTCAGATCGGCAAACGAAAGGAGACTAAAAATTCCTTTTTCACGGGGTCTCCGATTCCAATCATGTCTGTTCTCCGTTGTTGTCCCTGGCTGGTGGAACAACCTGCCCTCCTCCACACGACTAGCCGAGACCATCACCACTTTTAAGAAGAAGGTGAAAACCCTCTTATTCCAAAAATATTACAGACAAATCTAACACTTACACAAGCACATGCGTACACATTGAACAAACAAATACAAAATGTATAAATACATTATAATTTTTCTTAGTCTACCACCCAACAATCTCCGAGCATGCTCTTCAATGACAAGTCTAAGCCTTATTAGGGCTCTTAGTTTGTAAACTCGATATTCTATAGAAATCGAACGAGGATTGCTGGTGTCTTCCTATTGTAAGTCGCTTTGGATAAAAGCGTCTGCTAAATGAAGTAAAGTAAAGTAAAGTAATCATACTAGACACATATATAATACAGTGTTATTATGGAGATTTTGTTTTATTAAATATTTTGCAACCATTAAACCATTAAATAAAACTTTTGATGCAGTTGGTCGTCCCAAATTTCAGTTTTCAGTGTGTTATGCCTATGCAGTCCTGCACACGTGCATGCAAGGGTTCTAACCAACCCTTTTCTGCCACTCGTTCGATGTGGGTTATTATGTGTTAGATTTGCTTGTTGTACTTCCTCCTACTGATACAAATCTTGGCCGGTGGCCTTCAGATCACCAGCCTTATCTTTTATTCCCTCTCAGGTCGGAGGGAGGAGAAATTCATGTGAAAGAAGACTGAATGAAGACTGTGTGGCACCTGCTGTTGGTCTTTTGTATTTCTCCCAGTCTGCTAGATTAGAAAGGGAACCCAATGTGTTCTGGAGCTTGAGTGAAGTTTGTGGACAGACTCACTTGTTCCGGCAGTAGAGAGCCACGCACAAGGTTCCCAACAGGCTGATCCCCAGAGCGATGCAGGTGCTCGACAGCAGTTGTCTCTTGTAAACGGCCGTGCTCTCTGCAGGGACACAATCAGACGAGAGAAGTTGTGTCTCGGAACGGAGCAGAGAAGAGTTCACAGAGCGCGGCCGCTACAGCAGACGCGCCACGGGAGACGTCTGCAAAACTAACAGGATCTCATGAACTCGGCTGGAAAGTCGAAGTCTGTGAGTAGACTTCTTTTTTATAACAGCTGCTTTTAACTGCACTGAGTGCCTGGGAAAGATAAGAATGCAAGCTTTAATGGCCGACATTAAGGGGTGAAAAATGGCATCTGCTGACTTTTATGTGAATGAGAAAAATCAGGGTGGTAGTAGCCTAGTGGGTAACACACTCGCCTATGAACCAGAAGACCCAGGTTCAAATCCCACTTACTACCAATGTGTCCCTGAGCCAGACACTTAACCCTAAGTTGCTCCAGGGGACTGTCCCTCTGGATAAGGGTGTCTGATAAATGCTGTAAATGTAAAATGTAATGTAATGTAAATGGAAAGAATCACATTTTTAAGAGGAATATAGTGACGGTGCTGCAATAATAGAATAATAACAAATAAATAATGATAACAAATTAAAAAAAAAAAACAAATAAATAATGATAACAATACATGCCGAGTAATTAAATGATAAAATTGAAAATGGTAACCGGACGTCAATGAAGGAGTAATGATCAGCAATAAAAAAAAAAAATTTAAATTAATAAAAATCAAACTGTAAAAAAATTACTCAGGCATTAATAGTTCAAACAACATCCAAACATTATTATTGACACAGGCTACACACTCTTCCCTAAAGCTGAAGGGTCTGATAGCCCCTCCATTTGTAATTAGAGGCCGTAATGAAAGGATGAGTGCAGAGAGGTCAGAATGAGTGCCAGCCAGATGTAGACATGAGAATGTAAGTGGGATACTACTGGCATTGTCAATCAGGATGATGAACCGAGAAGTCTTTTGGTTTTGTGGTGACCTCCCTCTTAACATCTTTTTTTTTTGTGTTAAAAGGACCCATGTGATGCCAAAAAAAAAGCATAGCTCCCAAGCATAGATCCCAACTTCACTATCAACTTTCAATGCCCGTCTGATGGCTGGAGTAATTTTGAACAATTTTTCAGAATCTTCCCACTAATAGATGTACTGATGTTGAAAGGCGCATCAGTTCAAAGAACGCATGATAATGGGATGTCTTGAAACATTGTAAAGATACAACTGACAGGGACATCTGAAAGAAGAAAGTACTTCTACCTCAAATGATTTCTAACACAGAAAAAAAGGTGAAGCAGAGGAAAAATCCACAAGCATCTGCTTGACTGAATGACGTTGCTGAGCAACAGTTCTTCCACTTTAAAGACTCCACATTATGAAATCATGCAACCGAGCTTATATAATAAGAAAAAAAGCCATGAGCAAAGCTAAAAACTTGAAGCTCCTGAAAGCTGTGATATGTTGCTGTGATGAGAGCAATTGACTCTCTTGACTTCCCTCAACCAACGTTCATTAGGCAATAGAGACAGATTTCCAAACAGAATGTGCCGAGAACTTGTTGATCATCTCAAGAAGCTACTTATGAGGACTGTAGTGTGCAGGGCAGTCATATAGGCTGAGTGAAGTACCTGAAGATGAATTCATGAACCATACTATGTTTAAATATGTTTCAAATCATTTTTAATCATGGTCTCCATAATGTAGGTGTCCAAATCTCTGAGTGGCGGTATACCAGCATGCTATTAGTAAAGCAGATTTGTAGAGCACTTTATTCTAGAATTTCTAACTTGCATTTTTTTTTTTTTTTAGGCCTTTTCGCTTTTCTCTAAAACGGGTTTTCGGTTTCTAAAAAACCTTCATCCACACAGGAATCTTAATTGTCGTCATCCACACAGACACACTGAGAATGGCCCAAACTTTGCTTTAACACTCCAAAATCTGTATGTGGCGCTGTAACTCAGCACCCAAAGTGCTCTTCTTGTTTCAAAATGGCCACTGTAGGTCAAATTTTTTGTTGTTGTTTTATGAGGCACTACAGCTGCTACAGTTAAACCTTGAACATTGTTGTCTGTATCACGTATTTGGGGTTACAGGTCAGGTTATAGGTTTGGCTAATACTTTTCTAAGCTAAGCATTTTCACAAAAAAACCTTGAAACGCTGTTTCCGTGTGGACTCAAGGTCAAACACTCAGCGTGCAAAGTCTCAAATGTACACTTGATCTATACCACACACAAGGCAGACATGATCTCTCTCTCTTTCTCTCTCTCTCTCTCTCTCTCTCTCTCACACACAATACATTCACAGACACATGCATCACAATCTCACAATATGCAAAGAGTACATGGTCCAGAACAGTGGTTCTCAACTGGTCTGACTTTGGGACAACCATCAACCCCTTCATGAGATGCTACTGTTTCATGTGCATGGTCTTGTTGACCATGTCTTCTTCTATGGTGTCAAGAGTGGTTGTCAACTCGCATTACAGGGCGTTATCACCAGATACTGTTAAGAGCGCCACATTTTTGCCAGTTGAGTTGAGACCAGTTCAGTTGAGACCATAGAATCACAGATCAGTTGAATACATATGAATACATTGACATATGAACCATTTCAAACAAATATCATTAGGCGGTTTTCTAAAATTTTGAATAATATTCATTGTTGAGCATCATAGACCATTAGTACTGCATTACTAAATGTTTAATTCACACACTCTCCTCCCTCCATGAATCTACGTCCTGCAGCAGATACAATATTCCTGCCGTGTGATGCTGCGTTTGGATCTCATGCTGCACACAGTGTCACTCAGAGTCTCTTCACCGGCTTGACAGCCATCAAGCAAACAAAACACACTGTGTAGAAGCTGCATATCAGGCTCAGCAGTGCTTTATATCCACACACACACACACACACACACACACACACACACACACACACACACACACACACACACACACAAAAAAAAAACAATATTTCTTCTATCAGGGTGTCTGACACGTATTCTACTGTCAGGATGTCCTCTCCTCTCACAATGCTCTCACGGGGCAGCAGGAGGACACGTGTCACCACAGGTTACATTCTGTCTGTGCTGACAGCGTAGTGGCTAATGGAAATAGCAGACGTGCTCAGGAATAGTAACGAGTGGGTTTTTTTCTGCCGGAAGCAAACCGCTATCATGTTAACACTGCAAGTCAAATTTTGCAGGCTTGGCAAATGGCACAAAAAGGGTTAAATATGTCAGAATTGTACAAATGCAGGACCTGGAGGGTTGACTGCCACTGGGTTCCTATCCGACGGTGGTAATTGTTCATCTGACCACAAGAAAGAACTTGATTACAAAAGAACCCGGGATTGTGATATTTAACCCTTCGATTACTATGATGCTGTGAGGTCCGTTATATAAATAAGTCATGAACAGATGCTTAAACTGCACTGATATTACATTGGCTTGCCACAAAATCAGTTTTAGACTGATCCTCTATGATAACAAACACAAACACACAGTGGGTGTTATGCAATATTGCAAATTCTATCTACTTTATAACATATTAAGAGTGCATTAAAATAAGACAGGAAAATTCAAAGAGCCTGTAAATCCACCAATAAATCCCCAGTGTGAATAGAGACAGACATGCCAAGTTAAAAGCCCTGAAGAGACTGTCTAGATCAAGCATAACCGCTTAGTTTTAATCAGGGCCGCAGCTGCCGAAACACTCCTGGGAGAGTGGATGCAGGCCGGGGACTCACCCAGGGCGGGGCGCCAGCCCACCGCACTTGCAACTGTATGATCTACAAAACAAGAGTATTACAAGTACTGGTCTAGGTCACGAAGACCATAAACACAGGGGAGAGGAGACCAGGAGATCGATAGGTAACATAAAATGGATATTTGTTTTAAGGAAGAGGGTGTGCTTAGTCAGACCAAATCAAATAACTTAATAAAAGGCACTGACCCTGCAAATAATTAAGGGTTTTGTCACCTTGGTCCAATGTTCACTCCATCTGCTGGACCCAGCGGGACAAGCATCAGGAGACTAGTCAAAGTGCTTGTTCATGTAAAGGAACTCCTTACAAGCCATGAAACTCTGTGGTGTCACCAGACTTTAAACTAATTTGTTTAACAGGCTTTTCAAAAAAAATTAAATTAAAAGCCCTTTAAAAAAATTGTTGTTTGTCTTATAATATCACTCCAGTGAATTCACTATCACCAAGTTTTTACTCAGTATGGGTTCGGCCATCCATCTTCACCGAAGCTCCTGCTGCCAATTGAGTCCTCACATGTGTTGCGCTGCCGTGTTGACATTTGTGAAAAGAGTCAGTGAGGGGCTTGTGAGAAGTAAAAAAAAACAGAAAAGTGACTGACAGAACAGAGCCATGAAAGTGGAAGTGATGCACACTGTGCCACACATGAAATGAGTCCTCTGCATTTAACCCATCATCCTCAGTGAGCGGTGTGTGCACTTGCTCAACGGGACCTCAGTGGGTACCTGGCAGTACAGTACAGTCCCATGTGAAGTGGAAGTGAAGGGGTTGTCATTGTGAAGCACAGCAAGCACAGCACACATGGTGACATAACAAAATGGGACCTCTGCTTTTAACCATCACCCTTGGAGAGCAGTGGGCAGCCATGAAAGGCGCCCGGGGAGCAGTGTGTGGGGACGGTGATTTGCTCAGTGGCACCTCAGCGGCAAGTGGCGGCCGGGCACTCGAACCGGAAGCCTTCCTCACCCGCTAGGCCCCATGATCATTATCTTCTCGAGGTGAGACTCCGCAGTCGATGGAAGTTGCTCTGCCTTAATTACAACATCCGATAATTATTGAATTACTGGCTGTGAAGCATGGTCTGGTGAAAATGTTTACAGTGCCTCTTTGGCAGTTTATTAACGACAGGCGGAGAATGAGGGACAGGACCGGGGGACCGCGTGAGGGAAATAACAGTCCGGTCACTGTGCCGACAATAAACAGCACGCCGCCAGACCACCCCGGAGTCCATAATAAAAATAAGAACAAAACCACAGATAACTTTGTTGTTTTCTCAGGGGATTGTGGAACAGAGATGAAGCGCCAGTCCCAGCCGTCCCGCTCTCTCTCCCACACCCCACCCCCAGGAGAGGCAGCTCTGATCGGGGACATGAGGGGCCCAGCTGGGACCCTGGGGACTCTGCCATCCCTCTGCCCAGGGACGAGTTCCAAAAGCCCATAGCCCATTAATATGAAAGAGTTCCCCGGCTCTCAAACGAGCAGGGCCCAAGCCCTCCGGTGGAAAAACGGTGCGTTACGCAGTTTAGATTTAGTGGGTTCTGCGCCATTCCGTTAACATGGGGCAGCAGACATATATGCGCTTTATTTACAATGAAAGGGAAATAAAAGCAAACAACAGAAAATGATAGACAGAGATGTGCGATGGCGGTCTGATGCATGTGATGTCAAGAGGTCGAGAGGCATTCAATAAAAGGCTGAGTGCAGCCGTAACCGAAACGGGGGAAAACATAAACATGCTCAACATGCAGACAAAACGTCCGAGAGGAGGAAGCAGACGGAGTCGGTGCCGAATGCTAACGATCCAAAAATAGTCCTAAAATGCCACTCACTCGCTGTATCCATGCACTGTAGTGTGAAGATGCCGGAATTGACAACGATGAATCAAGACCACCGATGAGCTCTGCATGCATCCGTCATTGTAATATGAAGCAGCCAAAAAAGCAGTAAAAAAGTAAAAAAACATTGCATGGACAAATATGGTAAAAATTAAATGTAAAACCTTGTGTCCTAATAGTGGAGAGCTTGTGTTTCATTCACAGTAAATTGTGCAGAGTTGTGGTGCTCATAATGCAGATTTAAAATATGTTTTATTTTTTGACAAATTTAACAGATCTGTGATAAAATTATTTGTATATTTTTTCCCTTTGTTCTCTCAGATGATACCACTGCCACACCAGATTCTGACTACTAAATCACACCTGTCAATAGACAGAAAGTGTCCCTCTAAGTGGCTGTTCGATCGGTTTGCATTTGGAGAACTCCTCCAGACAATCTGAAGGACCTGGTGGATCGGCGCAGGGGCCACCGCCGCCACGCCGGCCTGTGGCATGATGGCACTCCAGCGTGGAAGGGGCAAGGCTGTTAGTTACTGCGGCAGCATTATTAAATCTCCTGCGCGGCCTCCCGCCGGCCCGTCCTCTGTGTTTCCAAGGAGACTGAGGAGCATTAGTATTCAGATGGGAGACGTTGCGAGCGATAGCGAGAGAAGGAAGGAGTGCAGAGAGTTTGAGTTGCTCCACCACCATCTACACAATAACCAATCCCTAAAAGCAAAAAATGTTCATGTAACACAATATGCATCCGTGTGAATTATAATTTCTAATGCATGTAGGCTACTGCATGCAAGCATGGGTGTCACGCCAAACAAATGCAGAATGGCTGCATTATTCACCAAGCTTTTAGGAGCCTTTTTATCATTAGGCCAATTAGACAGACCTGACTGGGTGGTGCAGCGCCGTGTGCATGCATTATGAACGCTACGGGGAGGCTGCGGCTGTCTCATTTGCTCCTGCTTTAAGGACACTAACCCTTCCTGGCGCTCTCATTATTGTGCGATCCACATCCCCAGCCTTTCTTAAAAGATACAACTCAGTAAAACAAAACCGGGGATGAAATATTCAGAAAAAACGGCAAATATGTATTCAGGGGTAATAATAACACAAAACTGATTGTAGGGGGAAAAAAAGCTTAAAAACACAGAGTCATCAAGGAAGGCAGAAGAGAGAAAAGATTCTTACCCATGAACTCGATGCCCAAGTGATCTGCTGCTCCAGCATGGAGAGAAGAGACGAGGTGGGGGGTAAAATGGGAGAAGGAAAGGAAAGAGAAAAGACAGAGAAAGGTGTTAGGAACAAATTTGCGTCAGCATTGGATCCTAGAGGTGTTTCTGAAGTAAGCAGGCAACTGATATTAATAGAGCAGGTTGGCCATTAACAATTATATAAACACCACTATCCTAATTGCTGGGAGTCACAAATATTGAAAGACTGAGGCAGGAACATTGTTCACTAAATATGCAGTAATCACTCGTCCATGACTGATCCATTGCATTCTGTGAAAAATGTCTGGAACGCATCAGCCATTCAGAATGACCTAAAATGCTTTTGACAGCAGATATGGATCACGAACAGACACTCATGGCGGAAGCCAGTGGAACAGGTAATTGCAATGAGGCCAGATGTTTGAGAATTTGAATCACTTTCATGTAGAAACACAGTAAAAAAAAAAAAAAATCATGTACTTTTTAACTAACAAATCAGTGTGAACTAGTTTATATTTGTTTTGCATGAAATTAACTTGAAGTATTCTTTTTCAGTGTGAACTAGAATAGCACAGATAAAAACACTGCTCCTAAAAGACAGAGCATTAAATGAGACCAGACACACCACATTTTCAAATCCAGGCTTATTTTTGACCAGCCTTTCAACTCAGCACAGTACATTTGACAGCTTTACAGAACGTCTGTACTGAAAATGCACTTTTTCCTCTAGATTCATTTTCGTTTATTTATTTATTTGTTTATTCATTTTTTAAATGTATTTTTCATTTTCAATTTCTACATCTAAATGTTTTTAGGCTTTCTCATGTGTAAAGCACTTTGAATAACTGCAGGTGATGAATAAATCAACTGAATATTAGTTTGCTCTGTTCTGACTACATGTAATCTTTAGTTATCTCTAAAAAAATGTTAAACTCCATGGATATTTTGTGATTAATCATGCATGAAAAATAAATATTCATACAGTCTCCAACGACTTTCATTCAGAGATAATCTACTCTCAAGACATAGTTTAATCATGCCAATTAATCGGTCTACCAATAAGCCTTGTTTCAGACCCCTCACATTAAACATTCGGTTAAGGAAGCGGCCCCGTATTCAGGAAGGTTGTCTATTCGAATCCCGATCCGCCAAGGTGACACTGAGGTGCTACTGAGCAAAGCACCGTCCCCACACACTGCTCCCCGGGCGCCTGTCATGGCTGCCCACTGCTCACTAAGGGTGATGGTTAAAAGCAGAGGACACATTCTGTTGTGTCACAGTGTGCTGTGCTGTAGTGTATCACAATGACTTCTCTTCACTTTCACTTTTCAATAACCCTGCACCTCCATTTCATTATCACCCTTTCAGACAAATTTAAACACTTAATACTCCTCTACCTCAAAATCCATGTTCAGGCATGTTCTCTTTTGCACTTTTGAATATCGAACATTTCTGTGCTTTAGGTTTTTCGCGTTAGTTTGTCTTAATCCCTCTTCAGACATGCACTGTCTCCTTGAACTTTTCTAAAATGTCAAATTCAGTCAGAGTAGACATTAAATTGTCTTGTCTTATTACATTAAACTGGACCGTCATCTCCCTCCTGCACTTTACACCGATCTTGCCGAATCTGCCCTGTTGTTGCACAGGAGCTATTTCAGCACCTCCTGACACAGGTTGATCATAAAAAATAACATTTAGAATCTTCCATCTCCTTGGAGCCCTTGCTGGAGGTACTTCCTGCTTGTCTCAGTTTGCGGTCCTCAGAAATTCCCTGATAGCAACAGACGTGGGCAAAAAGATGCAAACAGCTGTTGGACTCGGAGCAGATACATGCACGTGCCTGCCGGCGCGTCCTACATACCATGCAGCTGTGCTTCAGTGCTCATGGACCTTTATTATTGTGACTCCACTGGGTACGAAGCTGTTCCAGTGGCTAATTTGAGTAACTTAACTTGGGGTAAAAGTAGAAAAGCCATTTTCTCTGGTTTCTGAATGCCGTCCTCCACTGGGCATGATTAACACCATTACTAATGACAGATTGTGACAGTTTGTTGGGACGTCCTGCAGAGCTGATGCCGATTTGGAGGATGTAACTCAGGACAAAAACAGTCATAGGCCTGGAACAGACTCGATGGATGAGCGCAACCAACTCTTTATTTATTTCGCGTTTGGCAGGAAACGCGCGTCAACACGCAGAGAGCAGCCGTAACCAATTACCGTCCCAGTTTTATTCTGCTGATGGGACGCTTCTCCCCAATGCACACCGGCGCTGCGTCAGAGTCCTGAGTGGGATCGTTGTTAGCGCTGAATCAACTCTGGGGAAGAGGTCTGTTCTGCCTCTGCCCACCCCCCTTGGCCCCATTTCCCAGCCCGAGTCAGGGTTACATAAGCAGAAGCAATGAAGAAGGAGGCCATTAAGCACCATCAGCCTCGACTCCATTTGTTAAATTAGCAGAGTTGGAGTAGGGAAGGGCAAATAAGTTCCCCGCACTGTAGCTTTTTCCTTTTTTTCCACGCCACGCTGCTCTCACTCACAGCCAAACGGCCTGTAAATGTCCCAGGATGATTGGGATTCTGGGTGGATAATGGATAATGAGCCGGGCGTGTATGCGGTCATCACTGCTGGACCGTCTGGCCTACTCTGTTGCTCGGAATGCTAATTGAAATAAATCAAACATGACATGGTGCGAGGTCGAGAGGTCATATCACATAAGTTCCTGTGAACCCAACCTCAGCACAAGGAGGGGACGACCGACTGCCGAAGTATTGATAATTAAGCACAATGCGGTCATATACTGTCTATTATAATATTTTTCAATGAACAAAAGCACTCAAAATGCAGCCAACTTAAAATGTTCTAATGCTGGTACAATACTGCATTATTGACAACCTGTGTTTAAATTGCACTATGATGTACTGTTGATTTCCCTGTTTAAAAAGTGACAGCTACACACTTTTCACTGTCAGCATGTACAATAAATTAATTTGGCCGTGTGTGAAGGGGATGGACGTTCGCGAGCATGTAAGGAGTGTGGGTGCTCCTGTCATAGCCCAATTTTTTTTTTATACATGTTTTGAGTCTAAACTGATTCTGTGATTATTGTATCAAGTCTGTTACATGCAGTATCTGTAGACCATTACAGTGGGCATAACTCATCCCAGGGTTTTCGTTGCACTGGTAGAAGCATCGTGAATGTTTTGGTCATGTCTCAACATGTTGGACAACTGAAGGAGGGTGCAGAAGGTCCTCTATTTCTTGACTAGTTTCATTTGGCAAAGAGATGTGAACCAAACGTTGAACACAAGTGATTGTCATTGTGAAACACAGCACAACGAAATGTGTCCTCTGCTTTTACCCACTACAGACCTGCCACAACTGCCCCATGGTGTCACAATTCACCATTCTTTCTATTTGTTTCAGTGTTGTGTGAATAAAATGTAAGCACACTAGGTGATGAAAACGAGCCAGTGTGAATTTCCTGGAACTGTGTGAGATCCACATGACTTTTAGTCACATTGTGTCAACATGAATATGTGCTACCCGTTCAGGTTGGTTTTTTATTAATGGTCAGCATGTGATCCCCCTTGCTTTTAATATGTTTTCAGAGATAAACAGTGATATGCGGCATCGCTGACTCCATCAGAAGGATGTGGGCGCGTGCCGCGTCGCCAATGGGACAATATGTTCAGGTGTCTAAAGGTGGACACTCCAGGATGTCACATGGTGACGGTGGGCAGAAGGCAGGCCAGGTGCAGGCTGTGGGGTTTCAGTGATGACCACTTCCCCTTTTCACCTCCCTGAAGGAGTCACACATACACACACAAACTAAAAAAAGCACCTCCACCTGTTCTTGAAAATCCCTCTGAGGCGCTGTGCATCCTGTAAATGCAGGGACCTCGGGCCAACTTGGAACGAGGGACAAATTGGGTCGTTTGTACACAGTGTACCATTGTGAAATGAAGAGACAATCAACACAAGACCATCTTGTGTCTCTTCATCACAATTAGCAAAACCCTGACTTTCAAACAAACATTTGTCTGGACATACATACAATTCAGTAGCTGTATCTGCTATGATGGATCTCAGATCTAATGAAGGGGAAAAGCCTCCAGGTTTGTTTAAACAAATCAAAATAAGTGGCTGTCACAACTGAGTGCTGAAGGCGAAAGGAATTGCAGAGACAGGACATCTGGGCAAAAGGCATTTAATGATAAACACAAGTGAAAACGGCACGAGGGCCAAAACAAAGGAAACAAACGAAAACCAAGCTGCAGGCGTGAGGCTCAAGGCCAGAAACATGGACTAACACACAGGTAACATTCACGTGTCCTGCAGCAGCAATGTCTGAGTGCTGCTTCTTGGTTTTTATGGAGTCCATGATCAGGACTCCATAATCAGGTGCCCAATGGCCACGGGTGTCACAGTGGCATCCTTTTATTAGCTGAGATTCACATGTAATTAAAAGCAAAATGTAACAAATAATATAATTCATTATCCATTCACCAACTGACCTTAAAATTGCAATTAATAAAGTTTAAGGGGTGCCATTTATAAGCCTTGTTTCTATTTTCTATTTCCAGAACTTTAAAGAAAAAGTGGGGGTTGAAAACTGCCATACACACTTTAGAAGGAGAGCAGGACTGTAACCCAGCTGCAGGTCATGATAGTTATGAGCAGGTAGGTCAATCTCGGACCACAGGACGGCAGCTGTGTTGATGTGTTTGGGTGGTTGAGCACGCTGTACCCAGCAGTGACCCTGATCCACTTCTTGCCAACATGTGACCATCGTCCCTTCACCACCTGCAGGGGACTGTTCTCCACACAGGAGTGTACGTCTTCCTTCTAGTGTAAAGTGTTTTTAGATAGGTCCTGGTAGCAGCATCTCACCCAGCTATGGATCTGAAGGAACAGTCAGAGGCTCTTTACGTTGTGGAACAGGGACACAGCACAACCCCAAATCAGAAAAAATTGGGACAGGGTGGAAAATGTGAATTAAAAAAGAAAAAGCAAGTAATAATTTTTCCTCAAACTGTATTTCATTGTAGAAAGTATGAACACAAAATAATAGATTTATTCTTGTGAACATCATTTGATTTGTAAATAAATATCATTTTTGGCCTTCAGCCTTGCAACACATTCCAAAAAAAAATTGGGACAGTACAGCATTTACCACTTTGTACAGTTCGCCAGTCTTTTATCAACACTTAAAAGACGTTTAGGCATTGAAAAAAATCAAGTCACTAAGTGTTATCGGCGTTAGTTTTTTTTTAGGTGCACAACAGTACGGTGTCTTCGTTGGCGTGTTTTTTTGCATTCTCTATAGGAGACAAATCAGGGCTGCAGGCAGGCCAGTCAAGCATCTGCGCCCTCTTCTTACGCAGCCATGCCTTTGTAATGCGCTCAGTGTGGCATTGTCTGGCTGAAATAAGCATGGGTGTCCCTGGAAAAGACATCCTCTTGAAGGCAGCATGTGTTCCTCCGAAACTGAGACATAGTTCTCAGCATTGATGGTGCCGTCGCAGAAGTCCAAGTTACATTTGCCGAAGGCGCTGACACAACACCATACCGTGACAGACCCTGGCTTTTGGACTTGTATCTGGTAACAGTCTGGATGGTCCTTTTCCTATTTCAAAAAACACGTCTTACCACAAAACACGTTTCCACTGCACGATGGACCATCCCAGATGCCTCCGAGCCCAGAGAAGTCGCCGGCGATGTCTTTGGCACAGTACAGTTTCAGCTGGCATTTCCTAATGTAACTACGTACTGTAGTCGTCCTGAGCCCACGCAGTTATATCACTTATTGATGAATGACGGTTTTTTATGCAGTGCCGTCTGAGGGCTCGCAGATCACGGCCATTCGGGTTTAGGCTTGAGCCCTTGACCTTTGCGCACGGAAAGTTCTACAGATTCTCCAAGAATGAATGTTTATTTACAAATCAAATGATGTTGACCAAAAAACATGACTTATCTTGTGTTCATACTGTCTGTAATGAAATAAAAGTTTAGGGAAATTTGTGACTTTCTGATTTGGGGTTGTACATCAGCATTCGTTCGACTCCGTATCAGCGTTTTCATCTCACGTCTCAGTGTTGTTCGGTCCGGTCCGAGTCTAAAAGTCTACCTAAAATAAAAAAGCAGGACCCGCCTGGCTGCTGGTGTATCTGCTGCACATGGCCGAGGAAGCCAGCTGCATCACGCACCAGCTGTCGAGCGAACGCATCGCGCAGGATACGCCAGCCGTCATGTTTCCCCTGCCCTATGCTAATGAATGAGAGGGCTGTCAAGGGCTGAAGCAATAATGGTGGAGTTGATATCACACACACACACACACACACACACAGACACACACACACAGCTCTTGAGTATTCGTCAAGTGTTCCTGGACATTGTTTTAGCGTGATTATGACATAGTGAATAGTGAATACAATGCAACAGACCTGCTACTTATGTGTAATGAAGTACATTCCATATTTAACCTCAACCATAATGTTAGTAAGGTTACTGAGCAACCATTGCAAACCTGCCTTTTTGGTAAATGAAGCAAGGTCTCACATGCAATAAGTAGACACACACATACATACACACACACAAAACACCCAATCCTCCAGTCTCTCCCTCTCCTGAACTCACTCTGTTTAAGTCTTTATAACACACACACAACCGCACAGCTCCTTCAGCTCCGACCCAGGGCCAGACCTGTCACCTGATTTTCAACCTCCTACTGTGTTTGGGGGATGGGGGTGTTGCCATGGTAACCAGGTTCTGCAGGATACAGAGGGCCCCACCCACTTGGTGGTCTGGCTGTATGTCTCAGGGACGTAAAAACAATAAGCCGTTCAGTGGCAGCTGTCAGCTCACTAACAACGATGGCCCGTTGCCTGGACAATCTACGTCAGGTTTATGAAACCAATTTAAAGTGTTCATACATATACATTCATACATATTCTTACAATAAGCCACCAAGGTAGGCCACCTCCCTCAGTGGACCAGTGTGGACAGGAGCAGTGGCTCAATTATCTGGGATCAATGACATTAAATACATTTTTACTGTTTTTTTTTTGTTTGTTTTTTCTGTATCTATTAAAAATTTCCCCTCCTATTATTATATTGCAATTAAAAGTATACTACAGAAATTGGAATTTCTGTGAATCTGTTTCCTTTTCACCTGCTGTGTGTGTGCGCATGCGAGAGAGATGGCCCACGAGCGAGAACTAGCGGAAGCATTGGGCAACACCCCTCTGACAGATGGCACTGTGCTCCCTGTGTTCTTATCTTTACTTTCAGGCATATGCCATACGTTTTCCTGCACACTTTGCAAATTTTCTGCAATTATCAGAAATAACTTTTTAAAAATCTCCACACATACTTACTTTTGTAAAAGACTGATTGAATACACACTTATGAGGATTATTATATTATAGTGTTTTTTGGAGGGACTGCATTCTGTCATGACTGCAAGCTGATGGGGGAGGGAAGCCCAGAGGCAGGACATTATGGGAAACAAGGATTTATTAATAATAATAAATAAACACAAATAAATGCGGCTCGGTGGCCGAAAAACAGTGAACCAAAGGGGAGAACATAAACTAGCCCACAGGCGTGTGCCGGTTGACAGAACTCAAAACATAAACACATTCACCAATGGAAGTCAAGTTCATGACTGAGTCCACGAAAAAGGTCGTCCCTGCAGAGGGACGGAGTCACCGGCTTTTCAATGGCTGTCCGGATTGGGCACAGGTGATGTGTCCAGGTGACGTCAACCCTGACAGAAGGTCTGAGGAGCCATCCACAATGCAACACTATATTACATTTATATTACATAAATAACACACACTGGACAAAAACTACACACACACACTCACATACACACACACACCTAGCATGTAATCAGTTTAATGGACACATTTAGAATAGATCATTAGACAATCCATACATGTGAGACTGGATAAAGAATCTAACCTTACATTGACAGCACATGTTACACACTCATAAATTCTTGATTCTTTACACAAATAATGGGTTCTTACCCAATGCAAACAACATCCAAATACAAACTCATGCTGACAAAACCACACACCATACAACAGTTACATGCATGGGTATTATGTCTGAGAGTTGAGTCATGGCAACTGGCAATGTGCAACACACACATACACACTGTATATAAAACCTTACTTTGTTATTTATTTTTCCCATTTGTATATAGTGCTGTTACTTGTCAATTTGTAATTCCTGACCCTTATTGTGTTTTGTGAAAATAAAAAGCATTCTATTCTATTCTATTCTATTCTATTCTATTCTATTCTATTCTATTCTATTCTATTCTATTCTATTCAAACAGAGCATACATGCATAGTCAACACACTGGACACTGGTTTTTGCTTTAGGCATATATGTGCCTTGCCTCCATCTGTGTTACTCCCTGGACTACAGAGGAGCCCTCTGCCCTTTTTTTAGTCTGCACACATTTTATGAAGTCCCAGCATCAGCGGTTGTGTTGTGGTTCCATCTCATACCTGTTTACTACTTAAATAAACATGTATGAGAGGGAACCATTACTTACAGTATGTCACACTCACTGATGCTACTGAAAACAATGCAGGGCTGATTGTTTATTTATGTGCAATTGTAAATATTCAGTTGCACAGTTATTAGACACAACATAACACACACTGGCATTGTAGAGCAGGCAAAGCTAAAACGTGATTGTATTCTAATGCTCGCTTGCAGTACACACATCAAATGTGCCTACAAAGTTCCACAAATTACTGACAGGAGGCATCATATTGACTTGCACCGGGGGTCAGGGGAGTTTCCAATTCTCTACAGGATAGTAGGCAAAAATGACACCCATTACCGCTACACCCCTGCAGTATCAAGAGAAGTACCACAGTGTGAGCCGAGTGCTACCATTCTTCACGCTGAAAAGACACAGTTATTTCAAGGCGTTAGTGTCAAGGAAAGTGAAGCGCGGACAGTGGACAAAGTGTGCATTCAGAAAAAAAAAAAGGCATTTGCTTTAAACTGTTTTCTCTGTTTCCACCAATTTCACAAAAAAGTGTACACACGATAGTCAGTTGGGTGAAACCGAAATGCTTTTGTGTGATGTCGGAGTTCAGAAGGGACACAGCTTGGTTTTAGCATCTCATTTTTATCACCCCACTGTGAGCCTCTACAAAGGTTTTTGTCTAAGCGGACACTACAAGTCCCTTTCAACTGCGCTGAGTGAAGTAGACGCCATTTTTGACCATGTACAGTATATAGAAGTAGTTGGTATCTATGGGATTAAAATGGTGAGAATGGTATGTTGAGAATCTTCACCACAAGGCTTCACAAGGCCATGCTGGAACACACAGAAGAATGCTAGCTAGCCAGCTACTCAAGTGGTGGGGCAGTGGTGGCCTAGCGGTTAAGGAAGCGGCCCCGTAATCTGAAGGTTGCCGGTTCGAATCCCGATCCGCCAAGGTGCCTGAGGTGCCACTGAGCAAAGCACCGTCCCCACACACTGCTCCCCGGGCGCCTGTCATGGATGTCCACTGTTCACTCAGGGTGATGGGTTAAATGCAGAGGACAAATTTCACTGTGTGCACCGTGTGCTGTGCTGTGTATCACATGTGACAATCACTTCACTTTAGCAGTGATCATGCTCGTGTGTCAGACAATCTCTGACTGTGCATGAGGTGGCTGGATGAGACCTGGATCAACTCGGACATCTTCAAAACACACAACTCTGGAGACATGACTAAAGGTATATAGCTGGATATTTTAGTTTTATACATTTAAAACCATAGCTTACAAAGAAATAAAAGTTGTCTGGATAGTTTGCTGTGGCTGGGAGGGCGATAAATCAGAATACAACTAACAAGTAACTAGCAACACATTCCCATTCATTCCTAAAAAGACAGACGTCATTGTTCTAATGCTGGCCGATGTGTTCTTTGCTCTTTTGTTGCACAACTATATACAACTACAGCTGTATGTACTTTTCCACTGGGGTGATTCCATGTGGACTATCTGATGAAATCAACCAACATGCTTTATTTGACCATGATGAATGCATTTTAAAATGAATCATACATTCACCCTCCCATCCTTCCATCTTCTGCGAACCCTTACAGCTCCTCCTGTAAGTAGTGGGTCTACGAGAGAATGGTCCCATGGGGCAAAATCAGGGTCTCTCTCTGGCCATGTCTCAAGGCACTTGATAAGCCCCTCCCTCAGGCCTGGCATTCCAATTCTGGGTCAGGTACCTTGACTCAGATTTAAAAAACAAACCATAAATGTGGACACATTTGTCCAATTCCATCCTGGTAGTAGGAAATAGTTTATTGGCAAAAAGTTTTTATTCTAATACTCCAAATGTGTTAAGTAACGACATATTGGCTGTGGTCTTTTTTCCACAAATATACTCAAATAAAACACTTGATTCACCATCTTCACTCCCACAGTGGCAGAATGTTTCGAACAACAGAACAAAATGAACTGTTCCTGACCCACAGAGAGAAACAAGATACCCATAGCAACATCTTTCTGTTTACTTTTGCAGAAGACTTGGTCTTCTCTGCATCCCACTCTGATTGGGTAAGGAGCCCCATTGGCAAACTCTTAAGGACAGTGCCTGATGTAACCAGTTCAGAACATGATGGGTATTCCTAGTCGAGACAAAGAGGACAGGGAGAGGTCAGCACACACTAGATCTGGATGACAGGGGGCACTGCAGAGTGACAACCCCAAGGGCATCTGCGAGTTGGGGTAGCTCTAGGAAAACTGTCAAAATGACATTGCTTAATGCATGGGGACACTTGCTATGGGCTCAGGATTGGGTTCAGCTCTGGTTAATGCGGCGAAGAGGCCATCCTGGATGGCGCTGCCCATTTTAGATTGGTTCCTTTGCCCCTGCTGCCTGTCAGAACAGTCATGGGCACCGACTTTCATACAAGCACACAGACACACACACACACACATTGCATTCATCTTTCATTATATTCCTCAACTGGCTTTCATTCGTGAAGAGGCTGATGAAATACTGAACTCCAAAGCCCCCCCCGCTCAGCCTGTTGCCAGGCTCTGCACCAGGGCTGCTCCTTGTGTGTTAACCAAAGGAGCCATGCTGAAATTATAGCCCAGCCTTTCTCCAGTTTGCGATCAATCACAGTCAACGGCGACAATGCCTCTTTTCTTTCCTGTCCTCTCCATTTCTCTATAGATAGATATAACTGGATAATAAAAGTGGTTGTCAAGTATTGTGTTGAGCTACCTGACTCCTTGTCCTTCCTTCTTGAGATTATAGTGGGTACTGAGAAAACTCCAGAGTTGTACGTTTCCCCTAACTGAGTCAGCTGGACCACTTCTTTTGGTAGATTAAAAGTAAATCACTTCAAATGGCAAAGCTCAAATGTTGCAATTGTAGGAAATTGAAGGAAAATTGGTGAACATAAAATATATTTGGCATTAGTGGGTCTGTTCAGTGCACAGTAATTAAACCTTATGAGTTACAACCAAAATGACCAGACCATCTGTCCAGAAGCTCCTCACTCAAGACCTAACTGAACGCTAGTAACAACGTCAGGCTGTCAATTGAGTAGCAAAACAGGAGCAAATGAACAGGTTGAATGCCGCGGCGTGAAGGAATTAAATTTCCGGCAGCCTTGGAAAGTCAGGAGAGTGAAGCCTATTGAAATCAGCCCTGCTGACAACCGCAGCTGCCCCTACCTGCTGTCCTGAGAGCCTTCATTTGCGCATTAAAGTTTCCAGTGGCACCACTCGGCCCGGTTTCACTGGGGAGGCAGCGCAGGTGCTGATATGTGGAAATGGGAAGAGTGACAGCCCCATAGTACTAAAAAAAAAACAATCCAATCACAAAAAAGATCAATCCTTGACTGAGATGAGACTACACTGCTTTTCCTAGCTTGCCAGTACACTGATGGACATTTTGGCAGATCTGGGAACTGTGACCCTGTTACTGTGACCCTTGTTTAAAGAATATTTAGATTAAATTGTAATTTTTCTTGTTGTCGAACTTTGTGTACAGAATCTACAACAGAGTGAATTAAATAGATGTATTCATAGTTGGGGTCCTAGTGAACCGGAATTGATCTCTTCATCGATGGTAACTTGAAAGCACGTTGTAAGTCGCTCTGGATAAGGGCGTCTGCCAAATGCCGTAAATGTAAATGTACTAGTAGCGTTTCTGTTATAGATCTGTTACAAACCCTACAGAAACATTCCTAATGTGTGACGAAAACAACAATGACACGATGCGCAACAAAATCAAGCAATCATTATTTTGGAAAGGCAAGTCCTTTGTGCAGGAATTCTAAGAGAATCGTTCAGAACGTTAGGATGAACGGCCAACTCTTATATAACACGATCACACCTGACAGATCATGCCAGCCTGGAGGAGCCAGTTTTCAGACATACCGCACCCTGTCATGTTTTCCAGAATACACTTGCATGCCGTAAAAACCTTGTCACCTGTTTCCATTTGCAGGGTTCTGTAAAAAAAGACTAGTGTTCAGTGCAACTAAGGTGATTGTCCTCGGTGCTACAGGCATAACGTTACATAGCTTATCTTGTTTTAATGCATGCCTTACTTAAGCAACAGAATGGAAACTTAGGCCACCAGTAATTACAGCCTGAATGTGCATATCTGGCTGGGATCCTGGGTTGAAGGAAAAATAATGAAAAAATATTCATAGTTATAACTTTCAAGATTTTGTGGTTGAACTATGCAGTGCGTGTTTAAGTGATTAAACTTGATGCACTGGACATTTAAATATTAATATAATGGATTGTGCCAAAACACGGAACGATTCTATTTATGAGTTTGCAAGAGTGAAGTGGTTTCTGGAAGTTTTCATTTACTATTTTAGGCAACATGATAAATTGTACACTTTTCTTGCCAATTTTAATTTAATTACAAGGTCCAGATTTTTTTAAAGTCTTGATTCTCCTAAGTCGAAGTTTGTTCTGACTGAATAATTTATTAATCGCTCACTCAGTTTTGGTCATGTTACAGACCAGCCGAGAGGTACTCAGGGCTGTCCTGTGATCTGGCCCAGATTTCAGAACATCATCTGGCTCCAGCAGCCGCTCTCCTCTCCAGAGACGGTCCACAGTGGACGGATGAGTCATTAACCACTGCAGCACAGACAGAGACAGCTCTATACTCCCGCTCTTCCTGTGGTCATTACTGTTGATAGGAACCCATAGACAAAAGGAAGCAAAAGAATATAAAAATAACTCTTACCCTGACCGAATGAAAGCATTAAATGGAGCATCACCGCAATCACACAACTGAAAAACACCATTAACAATGTCCTACTCACAGGTCTGCATAAACACACCCAGGTTATGCATTACAGCCCGACTGACAACCATATCTTACAGTAAATAACCCATCCAAAAGTATTACCGATGGCTTGTGCAAATATTTTACAAGTGTGTACAAGCGCAGCCGCTCTGGGCCTATGCACAGGAATTGCTACAATCAATACAAATTTCCTCTTTTCGCTCGTGTTGTTCTTTTCTCCCAACACAGCCGAGGTAAATTGGTTTCAGCAAATCGCAGACCATTAAGCCCACAGCCACGGCAATGCAATGTATCCGCCGCAGAGGCAGCGCACACGGCCAGTAGCCGGTGTTGTGGAACCAAATTGCCGGCTTTGCATGCAGTGCTACATAAGCCTCATAGGAAATTGCATTTTACGAATGAAAGTGGAAAAGGCTTGAACCAAATGCGATTCAACCTGCACAGAGCTAAATACAAATAAACTGCCACGCTGTGAAAAGTGCACGCATGTATTTCATTAGAGTGCAATAATTTGGGTAATAAAATGCCTTCACGGTCATACGGGATAACTGCTGTTATCATATGTGAACTGTGATATGAAATAAAGCATGGCAGTAAGTTTCTTCATGTTTCAAAAGGCATATTTTCAGCTGGTGCAGCCACTTCTGAAAACCACATCAGACACATGATGAGCTCCAACAATGTTGTTAACCGTTTTCCTCCTAGGCAGTTGGATGATTGGTTTAGAGCTGGTGACTAATTGTATATCTCCAATGTTCTGCAATACTTACTGCTGCATGGGAAAATATAAAAAAACAAAAATAAAAAACAATTCTGGTGTATGACCAAGTGGTTGGAGGGCGTAGTTCTGACCTTCATGTTTGTGTTGTGGTCTTTAAAAGAAGACATTCTGTGAAGTTTTTGTGGGATTGGTCTGGACTTTTCCCTGTATCACTTGGGATTTCACTGCCCTTCTGTTTGGACAGGATGCACTTTTTCCTGATTTTGCATTTTGTCATTGTTCAGTGACTGGGCCAGAAGTAGTAGAGGATATATCCACAGAGCACTACATGGATTTCACAGCAGTCTAAAATAATAAGAGGTGCAGAGACGGTGAGATCATCACTGCCTTGTGCTTTCTTCTCAACTTTTCTCACCACCATTCTGCCCAAAGCCCCACCTGGATGAGCCGAGTGCTTTTATCTAGAGAGCTTCCTGATATTTTGATGGAACCCAAGAGACATTAAATGCAGAGAGAAACCTCCTTTTCCTAAACAGGCTCTGTGAAGCGTGCTGAGATGACGTCCCAGGAGGAAGCCACTTCTACACTTCTCCAGCCTCTATTCAAAGGCATCTTGTTGTAATGGCGAAACCAGACAACATTTTTTGAAGTACTGTTAAAACACACGTGTTATGGTTGTTTTAAGAAAAAACATATAAGATCATTAGAATTGAATCTCATTAAGTGCTTTTTCCAGTGTTCCACACTGTACTTTTTGTGCAGTGTGTTTGATATTGGGGAGACAGCCATCATCAGGATCAATTAGGTGAGAAATTAATATAATTCCATCACAAAAAACTTGTGGAAGCATTAGGCAGCTCTCAATTTAGTACGTTTCTGAGTGATAAGAATCACATTATTCTCAAGTCAAGATGGACCTTTTTATATCTCTTATCACTTTCTCCAAGCAGGGAGCATTCTTTCTTGTACGCGTTCTATGAAAAAAATCTGCTAATTTTAATATCAGAAGGAGCACAACAAACTGTAGAATAAGCTCCTACCCACCTAATCGTGAACTAAAAAAGCGGAAACGGATGGATGGACGGATCCCAGGAAGATGGCAGCTTGAAAAAATATGTCAGATCTGAGGCATTCATTTGGGTCAGTTTCCCATGTATGGACTAAGTCTATTGTCCTAATCTAAGAGAATTCAGTTAAGTTCTCCATTCAAAATCGTTGACCCAGAACTGACCCAAAGTCACCTTATTACATGGTTTACTGTAATAAGTAAGCTGTAAGGTCCATATAAGTCACCATGAGTCAAAAATAAAAAATCAGTAAACTGCAGTATAATCATAGTAATACACTCCAGGGGGTGCTGTACTGTCAAATATAAGCACTGGGGCTGTAGGGGAATTTCAGAAACATGCATCTTCCAAAAAGCTCCATATGTTATATAATACTTGTTTCAGGACACCTCAAACGTAGTGGTGCAGAAACAAAAAGAGAAAACTCAATTACGTCAGTCTGCAGAGCGATTTGTCTTCAGTGGGAGAATCAAGGTTAAGGTAATATCAGGCAAGACTTGGATGGGTGAGAATGTCTGGAAGTGTCCCTTTTGTCTCTGGCATTTCAGACATTTCATCTGAACTTCTGCAGTGCTCAGGCAGACAAGAGATTACTTTCTCCCATCTGTCTGTGGCCTTCATGCAACCTCTCCTCCTGATTTTTCTCCATTACTGTCACAGAAAGAAGCAAATCAAGCAGCCTTGAAGCGGCCTTTAAACTTATTTTCCGTTCATAAAACAAATGAATCTGTCATCTAAAATATGCATACTCAACCGTCTTCCATGAGTTATGACCGAGATTTGAGATAATTATACGACCTTTAATGATTTATAAATATGAGCTATTTTAAAACAGACTGTTAAAGTCCAGCCTGTATGAAAACTGTACGTTACTGCCTCTGTGTGGCATAACTAAATCAGCCATGTTTTAATTCCAGACACTGCATTTCGAGAATCCCCATCACAGAACAACTCTGATGTCTAATTCAGGACAAAGACAATACTGAGGAGCCGAGTGGAGAAGATGAAAGGACAAGGATGTAGCACACCGAGGGAGAAACCAACAGGAAACCGCTGAAGGAGGAGGAGAATAAATTGGCCTCTCTCTTTACTCTTGTGCTTCGCATGAAAGTCTCCCTGCTGCTACAAATAGAATGAAAGCGCAGTCACTTGCATGCATTCAGGTAACGGAACCCATGTGGAACATGACCTGTGCCCTTAGAATCAGCATTAAAACTTCATGACTGCATTTGGGGAGAACTTGTTGACCTGGATTGTGGATGTCTGATAAACTGTCTACTGTACAAGATGAATCTGGACACCTTTATTGAGGATAGAAGGCAGTAGACTGTATCTAATAAGGTGGTCAAGAGGATGCAAGGTCAGTGTTGTTGTCTCTATTAAGGAGACTGCTGTGCTACCTTTGGAATTTTGCCATTTGATCATTAAAATCAACACATTTAGCACCACTCAATGGTGGAGAGAGAGAGAGAGAGAGAGAGAGAGAGACAACTGCTTCTTGTTTTGGGCCTGAGAGAGCAGGACTTTTGTTGGATTTCTAGGATGTAATAACTAACAGTCAGATTGGATATTGTAGCTGCTGTAAAGGGCATCAATCCTCACTACTGGCCATTGGCGGGGACATGGGCTCAGCAGAATTACCTTGGCAGTGCTGGACTGGCCCTGCAGTGAACTTAGCCGTTGGCGTGTAAGAATCTAATCAACAATTTAGTTCACAAGAAGGACCTGGGAGAGGAAGGACAAGGATCTGACGACAGACCGTGAAAGGCCAACCTGATGAGAGCTGAGAGAGAGTTCCACACATTGTATTAGTTATAAATTTTACACAGCCACTAAAGGTGGTGTTACACCTTCAGACATGCAGCAGTTTACCTGATATTTTTGGTTCTTCCAACAATAAAGACTGCAGTGAGAAGGTTCAAATTTATCTTCTTTGTCCCAGCTGTTTCTAAGCAACAAGCATCTGGTCATGTGATGAGGAAGAGTAACCAACTGGTGTAATACTTTATTAAAGATGTTAGCAACATAAAATACCCTTCATAAAAGGAATGATCACTGGTACATGATGCATGGCCTTATTCTGATCCTCCCATGGAACATCATAAAAGAGAAAAGTGCACTTGATTGCTTAACAACCATTATGCATAATTTAACATACATTAGCTGTTTCTGAACTTCTGTTATTATATGTGAAGTGGGTTTCTGGTGATTGACTGTTCTGTAATCGTCCTGACTATAAGTCCTTCTCCCTGTCTCAACTCTCTCTCCATTACATAACTTGAAATATTCTGGGAATTTTATCTGTCTATGCATACATTATTTGCATTTGGCCATGAACATGGCCATCAATCTGCTGAGAAGTGGACCGCCTGGTTTGATTAGAGTGGAGCATTCTTGGCAAAAACTAAGCATAGTAGCACTATTTAATCAAGATACCATTTTATATGAAAGGATAAATGTTTTTTTAATAGAAATTTAGTTTAATTAAATGTATCAAGCACAGGGCCCTGCTCCAGTAACAGATGCAGCAAACTAACACTGGATTTACGGAAAGCAGAAATTGTTAAAGTGAACTTGACTCAGAGTCCCGGACTCTATGAGAAAAATCATCGCTGATGTTTCCGATTAGATTTGAATCGTGAAACACGGTCTCTCAAATGGACCATGTTGCGATCCGGAAGTTTTTTAATGTTGTCATTTCATTTTCTCTGCAGGCGAATATTCACATACAATGGGAGCGTTAACACCACATCGCCATACTCGCCTCACTCCGTGCCAGACGCGCTATGTAATTGCGGGTTTTGTGCTGTAAACTGATGTCCCGTAGGTTGTCATTAACTACGAGTGTTATTACAGTCTGTTTTTGGTGAACTCCTCATTGTGATCGGTGCCATTCTCGCGTTATTGCTAGCTCAGCCCCTAGACACACCTTTGCGCCGTGTGCTAGTTGCGTTGTCCGCGCAGTGCTGAGAGATGTCACCCAGAGAGTCGCTCCCACATACATAATTGGCCCTGGAAGGCCCCTCGCTCGGGTGCAGCCTTCTTGCATATAGTGGCGGGTGCAGGCGCTCGTTTGTTCTGTCGGGGGTTTCACTCTGGGTTCTTATAATAATCCCAGAGAGCTGATTCATTACAGTCTTAACAAGAGCCACCACGCCGGCGGACTGGGAACATGGAGGACACGCTTCCACCCTACGCAAGAAGCCGCGTGCAGGGGAAACGAGCTGTCTGGACCAAGGGCTTAATTGCAGGTTGTTCACCAAATTTAGGTTAAGGGATGCAATATGTCCATGAAAAATCCGCACACCAATTTTGAACCATTCATGAGTAACTTGGTCTTAACACTTTTTATTGTGTAACTATAACAAACAGTGCACATTTAATATGAATAGTATATTACAAGCTAAGTTGTCTTTTGCATGCAGACGTTTTCATTTCAGTAATCATTGCTGGATTTCAAATAACCAACTTAAAAATCGAAATTAGACGACTACTGTTGAAGAAACTGATCTACATGTGCACATCTGAGATGTTGAGAATAGAGTGCACAAACAAACTCAATAATAAATAAGGCCACGTACTTGGATCCGACAAGATGGAGTCCGTTTTGGGCAGGAACTGATCGCATCGGATGCCCTGGAAGCCTTCTTTGCACCTATGACACAAAAAAGAAAATATTCAGAAATTGAATTGATGGTATATGTCTGTGGGCCTTTGCGGCCTGCACAATGTATGACCCACAGTTACAGTCTGAACTTTTAAATGCCATTTCAATGAGATCATACACACATTCACACCTGCAGGAAACTGAGTTTGTACATTTTAATTAATCATACATGAAGAGAAACATAGATAACACAAAACACTCACACATTTCATTGAGACAGGAAGAAAGGCTAAGAATACACACAATTCTTGATGTTTTGATGACGTATGACCGAAGATAAGAAAAAGGTATAAGAATGAAAGCCCCAATGTGCCCCAATGTTCCGTCAACTGGCCGGCTGTTGTCTTGTTGCGCATAGGCAATGAACAAAAAAATCCTCCACAACAAATTCAGGCAACATGTTTCTCATTTTTATGTTGACTGCCACATACCCTCCACCACCATCCAGACATGACCTGACATGATGATGAAGACGAATATCAGGTGTATGAAAATGAATGTGCAGCAAGGATTGACCGGTGAGGCTTTTGACATGGCTGGACGGGCTGCTTAATGAACTTCTGTGCCTCCTCAGAAGCTCAGAGGGTTGAGTCTCTGTCTCATCTGAGCATGGATATGAAATATTTGTATTTGATTTATAAAAAATACATTCAAACGCCCCTTTCTGCTGCTCTTTGCTTCCCTGCTCCCACCCTTCTCTTCCACCTCCACTTTCTTTCTGCCTCTCTCATAACCTTCCTTGAGGTTTTGCCTGTCTCTCAGAAACCTCTGTCAGAAACATCAGAACAATGGATACACCGAGCCCTCAGGGAGCTGCCATAACACCCACTGAACACACCGGATGTGTCCCCAAACTCACGTACAGGGGGTTATGACTCACTTTAACCCCACCATAGCTTATTTCCACCAATTTCATTCTGGACATTGAAAAGATCAGCCATGCTAAGAATGCATTATATACAATATAAATGTAAAGTTTGTAAAGCAATGCTAATACAATTTGTATTATGTCATCCATTATATACTTATTTTCTTATTTTCAAGTATGATTTGGAACAATAATCAAATTACATAGACAAACAAAAAAACCTTATCCCAGGTTAAGCAACTCTGCAAACCTAAACTTCTTCAGTTGATTTAATTCAAGAGCATTTAGACTCACAAAGACAGTATAGATTAAGTTCTCCTTGTAATTTGTTTCTTTACTTAAAGATGAAAAACCACATGCGTTCCCATCTTAACAACGTCCTCCGAATGTGCATTAAGGTTACTATGTTTTTTTTTTTTTACAGTGGAGCATTATTATTTTCTGTCTGCCTATTTAAAAGACTCAAGAGAGGGTAGTCACAATGCAAAGTTTGTTCCATTAATTACAGATAAGGGGCCACCGGGGAGTTTGAGAAAAAGCCATTTCAAGTTGGAGCAAACAGAGACACCAGACCATTTTTTAAAAACATGTGATTCTTTTGGGGACATCTGTGTTTAATAAGCATTCATCCTTTAACTGTTTTTTTTTTTTTTTAAGAGAAGCAACAGATAGAGATAAAAAGAAAAGTGAGGAAGATAATAGGAGAAAGAAATAGAAATATTAATTACTGGGTGTGTTTAACCAGTGGAATGTAGCAGTTGTGGAGGCAGGCATGAGTCAAGACTCTCCAAGTTGACATGCCCTCTCAGATGGTTGTCTCCCTGACATGAGGTGCACTCATACCGTGGGCGTCAGCTCCCGGCACAGTGCATTTTTCGCCTCATTTTCTTAATCAGGAGATGCATTAAACCCGCTGGACGTTTCTCGAAGCCTAGCGTGATTCTTAACAAAGCCTGGTGTCTTTTAATTGTCCTCCTTCCCTTCATCCAGGCTCACCAGGATGCTCATGCTAATGTAAAAGCTGCATGCAGCATGTTGCATCCATGCACTCATTAATAACAGGGTTCCCACTATAAGACTTAACAGTTTTACAAATTTTACATGATTTTCCCTGACCAAAATGCAGATCTTCCATGATCTCTCATAAAAAGAAATGTCAAAAATAACTTCTGGATCCTGATTAAAAAATGTCATTTAAATGCATTTACATCATTTTTGTTGAATATAGGCAGCTTGGCATGTTGAATGGAACTCACCAAAATCTCTATCGTGCATGTTTTATAATTTTATGTGAGCCAGTCTTTAAGTTCTTAATTTTCAAGTCTAATGTCTTGCAATTTACTCACAGACCGGGCATGTTTTGTAGCAAAAAAAAAAAAAAAAAAAACTCACTGGGAAAATAAATGCAGAAAATGTTATAATTTTACACTGCACTATAAGCTATTGTCATGGTGGATCCTGTGATGACCAGGCACACCTGACAACTGTTCTCTGCTTGCAAGCCACACTTCCTTTATACCCTGCACCTGCCCTTCATTAGTATTTAGGCTTGCCTGCATCATTGCTCCAGGTTCTGGTAGTAACCATAACCAATGAGTGAGGCAATGGTTGACCTAGTGAGTAAGGAAACAGATCCATAATCTTAATGTAATTTGTGTGATTTTATAATGTTGAAAGACAAATGTATGCTCCTAAAATAACCATTTTATTACACAGTTAGTACACACACACAAAATTATTAGTTACTCATTTGTAACATGGTTATTACTGTACTCAGAATGACAATTAAATATAATCTGTGTCTGTTGTGTGTTTCAACTCTCTTCTGCATCTACAGCTGCTACTCAGTGTGGTCCCATCAGTGCAGCTGCAGCTTTGTGTCTGACATCAAACACAGACACACACACACACACACACACACACACACACACTATCATGGACGTTCATTAGTGTGTGTGTGTTTGAGCTGAACGGATGGAAGCGTTAATATTTCTTAAGAAGTCAGAAGGTATTGAGTGTGGCTTGGTTTTTAATTAGCTCCAAAGTCATTAATTAGCAGGAACAAGCAACAGTGGGAGGGGCCATGTTGGGGAGACGCACAGATCACTGTAAGTGATAGCGCTGCCAACAGACAAGGCACATTTATCAATGTGGGCCTGCAAGCTGTCAAATGCAGCAGAGGATTCTGGGAGACTGAACACAACAAAACAATGTCAAGTAAAAAGGTATAGGCATATGTATACAGTAAAAAACTATAAAGTCAGACACTTCTGCCATCCTGCCCGTGTCATGGACATATCTCAGTGATGCCTTTTCATATGTCAAACATCAAGACTGCATACGTCTCAGTTACTTTTTGTCCATACAAAAAAACAAATCCTGTGTGATTTATTATTAAAACATCAAAAATAAAGGAATGACAGGCCATGTTTAATGGATCAGACACCTTCCCACCTGTATAGATTTGCCCATAATAATAAGAAAATGTTGGCAGGTCATCATATACAATCAGATGTTATTTGCATCTCAACTCTAAAATGTGACTACATTAGATATCCAAAAGTTGTTTTGCTGAATTTTGACTATTTGGATTTATTTTACATGACTATCTAATATCACAGCCATTTTTTCAAGTCACAAGCAGCTGTTGTCATGGATAAAAAAAGTCATTAGGCAGAAAATGAAAAGCTCACATCCAGCCCTAAAAACCACAAAAAACACATTTTGAGAATTACTTAGTCACAAAACGGCCAGATTTCAGACAACATAATTCAAATTATAAAAGCATGCCAGTGCTTTTATATTCAAATACAACACACTCCCGACGAGCATATTGTGTTCTAGTACATTAATCCCAAAGTCCCTCACAGGATTTGTTGGCAAGGAAATTGGATTGATGTCTGACAGCCTTGCAGTGGACATTGAAAAATCCTGCCAGGGCCGAGTCGGATCTTGTTATCGTTGCAGAAGGGAAATGTGGTCGAGCAACGGATCACTTTTTTTTTTTTTTATGAGGCTAAGGTGAACTAATCCAGTGAGGTGTTAGCTTTGAACTTAGACTAAAGGAGCTAATCCTATTACACAGAGGTGAAGCGAATGACACACAAGCGAAGCCCCACGCAAATGTGGTGTGTGAGCTGCACTAGGTGGGATGTACGAGTGTGTGCAATGTGTGTATTTGCTTTTTTTTTCAAGTTTAGCCAAGCCTAAGGGAATTTATCCCTTGTAACACATTTTAAATTGATACTTACTTCAGGAGACAATAGCTAATGACTGAAAATGGCAATATGACCTAAAGTGGTACCTGGGTTTCATTAGGAGGGCAAGCAAGATTAGGCCATTAGTGTAGCACCTAAACAACAACAAGGACTCAAGAGGATTACAAAAAGGTCCTAAAAGGGATGCCAGACTATAGAAAAGTTCAGGTTCAAATGCAAGCTCATGTAGCTGATGTAGCTCAAACGTTGTAACCTGTCATTATGTTCCAAAAGACAAAGTTCTTGAAAACACCAGATGCTATGGCATCGCCTCCATTCTCCTTTCAGATCCTTCACAATGGAAGACATCATGACAAAGCAAAAAGTGACACATCCAGCTTGGTCCAACCCAGCCTGTGCCAATCGCTTTCGTCCACATCTGCAGTGGCAACATAATTCCTTGACCTCTCTCTCTCAAAGTGAATTACGCCTCAGCGTTGCACCAACAATTTGCGGCTGAAAGTGCTTATCCTCGACTCAGAGCCACAGTGTCCTCACGCGGCCTGCTTGCCACCGTTTCAGTCGGGGTAGTCTGTGGCGCTAAGATGGCACCCACCTGGCACAATTGCTATTTTGGCTCCCCTTGCTTTACAGGCAATCAGAAGAAGATTACCGGCTGCCCCAAAGCCAGTCTTCGATGCACTCTTCTGGAGTGAGGGGCTCTGTATGTGCTTAGCCTGGCTTAACCAATCAAAACAACAATTTCCAGGGCAGCGGATGGAGAGCGAGTGATTCAGGGCGTCGAGCACATGAAATGCCTTCCCCGAACAAGGGTTCGCACGTGCGCGTGAATATTAACGCCGCCTTCGCTTCGGCACCGTCCTCTTGCCACTCACTCAATTACATTTCATTTCAAGTGACTTGAAGGCCGGCAAAAACAAGGAAGCAAATCCTGACACTGAATGCCACCTCGTTTCTTTAATCTGACATCCTATTCATGCAAATAACTACGAAACGTGGAGTTTACAAAAAATGAAAAATGTGAAAAGAAATTATCTCTGAGAAAAACCTTTCCCTTTCATCCACTATCATTTCCAGTATCAGATTAAACCTGCAGATTAATGCTACAGAGCTGATAAGGAATAAGCCTGCTTTCACTTTGAGTTTGCACATTCTTCTCATATTATTATTACCACATTGTTGTTCCAAAAAGATTAGGCAGAATTAGTGCATCAATTATAATGGAAATGCGACCAACTTATCCAATTTGACTGGAGTCTTTCTTTTTCTTGAATAGCAACATTGCATGTAATACTTCTTTTCTGCCCCTCCTTTCTACAGACTGTGCGGTTTCAACAGTCTTGGAAGGACTACTAAAATCACACAATATGGATCAAGTGTACTTGTGTACATCATGTATATACAGATTGTCCAGTGTACATACCAAAATACAATCAAGACACACACGGTTATTATCACATAAGGACAAAGCATCACCTGCATGCAGTAGTGGTGCATGCAGATGGTGCAGTTATTATCTGGATGATGTTTCGTCCAATAATAAGAAGGTATGCACACTAGGTGGAATGGCGACAATGAAACGGCCATGTGTGATTGAGATCATGAATGATAAGTGCCCCCTCTTATGGGATGTCCTGTCCTGGCTTGGGCTCCAGAAGCCAAAACTCTGATGTAAATTCAGCAGTTGCAAATGGGTATTATCAATCTGAGGTGTTGAGGTAGCAAACAGGCAACAGGCGTCACCCAGGTTTTTAAGTAGATTCAAGTAGTTGACTGAAATTGATGGTTTTAGTTGACTATCTACTTAAAGTTTGTAGAGAAAATGCTATTTATTACAGCATCCTACTAACCCTCTCTTTTTCTCCATCTGGTAACTGGTGTGTTCTGGTAAAATGGCTGCCATCCCATAATCACATCAATGGTGGTAACAGGGCACCACGACCCCCTTCTCCCAAAGTACCTGTAAAGGTCTTTGGGCTTGCGATAAATTGTTATAAAAATTGAAAAGAAAAAATGATGAGGCTTTATCAGTATCCCTAGGCATCTTTTAGAAGAGCACCAAACTGAAAAAACAGTCAGTGAGACCTTATCTGCTGATGCTTCACTCTGAAACAGAACAAACCCTCCAATAGCAACCAAAGCCCTGCACAGGCTTGGTTTTGAAATGAGAAAGAGAATTAAATTTAATTTACATTAATACATATATAAGTAGCCAGGCACACAAAAACAGAATGGGTCATTGGTTAAGGGCAGTGATGGCTGAAGGCACAGAAACCCAGGATAAAATTTTCCTAGGTCCCACCAGAAGGCTGACGATCAGAAGGCATGATGTTACATGTGCATATACAGCGAACGCTAATGAAATCTGTAAAATTAGAAGTAGTGTTTCACGTCACTGGAGACAAGCACCAGGAGCGTATCTCTCAACGTATACACCAGGGGTCATTGTGGTATGCTAGAAGCCTTTGAGTTGAATATGTCAACTGAGTCCATCATGGAAAACAAAATGTGTTTCAGGCAGCCTAGTGCCGGTCAACTTGCAAAAATCTCAATGAAAACTAATTCAATTTTTTTTTTTTAAGGAAAACTGTATGTTTCTTCTTGCATCTTTCATTATGACTAGATGTCAGAAACTATTTTTGCCATCAAATATATTCATTGTCAATTTTTTTTGCTTAACTACTGGCCTGTGTAAAGGCATATAACCTTCACCTGCAAATCCAATGTGTTAATTTCATAAGAAAAAAACTGCACCAGCTTTCGAATTTGTTGCTTCTGAAGTAGAAAACAGCTTCTGATGACTACTACTGACCTGGTTAATGCTGGCTAGGCGATGTCCATAGCGGCCTAAATCCAACATGCCTGGGAGTCATTTGTAACCATGTCAGTTGAGGGAACTAAAATCTTTCCTCGCCATCACCACCCACCCTGCCCTTTCAACTGGGGAAAACGTATTCAATTATTTAAGTGGCACAGCAAGCAGTACCTGAAAGGAATAGGACTTGCTTTTCCCTCACGCTCACCTCAAGACACCCCAGATCCTCTCGAGGAGACATGGCGACAGACACGTCACCTCCCTCCAGATTTAGACCAATTCTCACCGCAGACTGAGCATTTCCCGTGTATTCATGAATTGTGGTGTTTATGAATACACATGAGATAAAATTGAATTGAAGGGCAAAATTATACTAAAATCTGCAAATTATACCATAAAATAAAAGCAAAGAAAGGCTTGAGTGTTTTGGGTTTTGTATGATTTGTCCTCCTGCTGAGTGTAAGTTAAATTCATACCCAGGACCTCTTACTCAAACACTGTGTCAAATTGTCATGAATTACCAAAAATCATGTGTCATTTTGTTCACTTTTCTTTAGCTGATTGTGGCATCATGCACATTAAGTATACTCGTATACTCCGAGCCTCCAGTACTGCTCGACTGGTCCCTCTGTCTCTGAGGGTAAAAGGAAGACACTCATCTAGACTCTTCTCTGTCTTGACCCCTCGGTAGTGAAATGAACTTCCCCTTGAGGTCAGAACAGCTCAGTCATTGAGCACTTCCAAACAGCAGCTCAAGAACTTCCTCTTTAGAGAATATTTAGATTAACTCGTAGCCTTCTTTTTGTCTGACTTATGTATAGAAACTACAACATAGTGAATAAAAAGATCGTATTCATAGTTAGGGGTCCTAATGAACCAGAATTGATCACTTCATCGATGGTAACATGAAAGTACATTGAAAGTCACTCTGGATAAGTGCATATGCCAAATGCCTTAAATGTAAATGTGAATGAAAACCAGCAACCACCCAGATTTCTTGAATTTGTGATGTTTGTAAAAACCGCTGCCTGTCAATAAAGTGTGAGGGGGGGTTTAACTCATGCAAAAAATGGAAGTAGGGTGTGTGAGAGCTGTCACTTATGACTACATTAATAATATGAAAGAAAACAATAAAATCATCAGAATTTATTACACACCAGCAAAAATGGCTGGGTGAGTAGATAGATACATTTAAACTTAAACTTTGACTTCACTACCACTTTATGGAACACAGAAAGTTTTTGAATAAAAATCGAATTGAAATAAATAAATAAATCACCCAGCGTTTATGGTGAAACACCTGTTACAGATAAAGCTGACTGGGAAAATTGCTGGAAAACTGACCCTAGTGGGAAGTGGTGGGATGAGGAAAGCCTAAAACACCATTACATCCAGGCTGCTGCTCAGCCATGACATTTCCCATAGTGTCGGGGCAAGGCTGCTACTGGCGAGTGGCCTGCAATATTGACCACGGTAGCCTCTGCTGACCCGGCAGAGGATTCAGAAAGCATTGGCTTCTGAAATAAAGCATATAAGTCCAGCTGTGGCGTGATTGGACCCCCACAGTCTTTACTCAGCTGAATTGCCTTTATGCTGGACTTTTTTTTTTTCTTTCTACAGTGTAATGGCATTATTCTCTCTTCTCAGCTCCATTCACCCTCATTAATCAGAGTTCAAAATCACAGGATTAGATCCGCCTTTTATTTTTAAAAAGGAGAGGTTTTTAAAAAGTAAAAAACACATTTGAGTATTCAACTGGGACGTGCCCCTTGTATCCCCCAAATGTTTCAGTTGTTATCAGAACAATGTAATTTTAAACAC